>NC_072788.1:9575496-9875496 GCF_022539595.1 Amphiprion ocellaris
CTTCCACAAAGTCTTGAACTAAATTTAGTGCAAACATTCACTGTGCCATTTGCCTTTGGTTGCCGATCGGCAACGACAAGCCATGCACAGCTGGCATGTCCGCGGACAGCAGTGTTCCACATATCATAAGACATGCACTGTGTTCTCATGATGGACTTACAGCTGCTCTCATTTGGGGGAAGAAAAGATGTTTGACTGAAAGCGGTAACCATTGTTGAGCTCTCAGTGTGTTAAAAAGCCAACCGCCTAGGAGGAACCATTAAATCAACTGTTTTCTGTGGTTTTCAAAAACTCTGGAAGAGCTTTCCAAGAGAGGGAAGCTGACATCTCAACAAAACCAGAACCATGCTGGGGACAGTCAGATATAAACTCCAACCACATCCACACAACCGAAATGTAATGTATCTGGATAGGACCCAAGCCAGCTCTGTACACAAATACGTAGATGACACATTGAGATGGATTGCAGAGACTCTTTTGGTACTTATCCTGTTGGGCTGCACTAGACAGTGTGCAAACTGTGACGTCTCTAGCTTCTTAAGTCAACTAGTTCACATCAGAATATTTGTAAGATGTAAGAAAAATGGATGTCTATGTCCTTTTGTCTCCCTTTTGTTCATGCCTCTGATTTTCAAGGACTTTCTGGGCTTTTTTTTCTTTGCTCATATCACATTTTTACTCACTGTGGGCTCATTTTCACCTTAATACAAAGTCCGGCACCTCTATTGAAACACCACAACCATGACTAGAATTAGATGACTTTGAAATGTCTTTTACACAGCATAACAATGTTAGTGTCATAAATCATAAAAAAAGACAAAAAATGTTTTCTTATCAAACAAAAATCATTTACAAAAACATGGAATCAGCATGTTCAACATTTATCCAAGTGTCCCGAGGTGTTACTAATCCAGGAAAAAAAATGAGGTCACATAATAGATATTTTACTATTTATATTTTAAATTATTTCTTCACATACTAGTTTCCTATTTGCTCTGTGCACACAGCCTGCAGTTCATTGGAAAAGTTCATCAATTTTTGTAGTTAATCTTCCACACAGCTGTGCCAAAGAATGCATTTTTTTTTTTCACAGAATCTAGTTAGAGCAGACGGTAAATTTTTTTTTGTAATTTTGATATGAGACATGCAGAATAAAATGATTTTGATGAAATATGATTTTAAGCTTAGATTTGATTAAATTTCCCCACAAAAAGACACGCCCCAGATCAGTACTTAAAAGACCGTCGGAATATTTAAAATCCAGCGATTGCTTCTATTTTTAGTTTCGAGCTCTGGTAAATTGTGTAATTTTGACTTTTTTAAAAAAGCAACATGTCTTAAAGCCACAAATGGGTTTTGGGGTTCAGAAAGGTTGAGAGTTATTGATTCCTCAACCGTTTCACTGTAAACTGTCCAGATGGAACCACAACACTTATGTTGCCTGTTCTACAAGAGGCCAAAGGTCTTTGTGAAAGTGCAGAAAAGTAGAGAGCTACACTGCCAAGGGACTTTGGGCAGAAAGAGTTACGCTCCACTGATAGATAAGGAGAATTTAGCGCTACCCTCCCATGGCAGAATAAAGAGAAACTCCATAGCAGAGAGAACTTCCACGTAGCTAAACAACGTGATGCAAGTGTATAAATACTGTCGCTCCTCTCCCATAACCTGGTGTTGTGTGAGATTCTGTGCACTGCCTGAACAAAGAGACGCTGACTTCACGATCCTCGGTTTCAGTGTGATTCTTCTTCACCCGCATGGTATAAAATTGAAAGACAACTTAAAATGAAGAGTCCAAATTCAGCTCTTCACTTTTGTTGAACATTTTGCCAGTAGAAACTACCTTAATTCCTGAATTCTCCAAATAGTTTTTTGCCCTGTCTTTGACTGCAGCTGATGAGCATACCTGAAATTGATTGCGAGCATCAGAGTCTCTGGTTTTTTCAGTGCCTCTAAACAGCCTGGGTGGATCATGTCTTAACTCGTGCTCTCGTTTCCGCAGGTCGTCGTGTCAACAAACATTGCCGAGACGTCCCTGACCATCGATGGCGTCGTGTTTGTAATTGATCCCGGATTTGCCAAGCAAAAGGTTAGCTTCCCTTTCCTCCGCACCACCCCCATCTTCTCCCACCACTCTTTATCAGCTGTGATCATCTGCGTCTGTTGCCTGAGAATCCCCAGATAAACACAGCAGTGCACACCTGACAGCGGCAAAGATGGAAAAGCCTGTTATTTATTCCTCTGACATTTCACCAGCCTAGAGCCAAGTCATACACATGGCACAAAAAGAGATTATATATGCACTACGGTGGATTTTGTGTATGTTATTGTACATTTCTTGTTAGCCAGTCTTATATTTACTAGATTTGTGAATGTTGGTATTTGTTTATCTACTTCTTTTTAACTTCTACCCATATATATATTCATTTTATTTTATACTTGTGAAATGTAATTCACAGATCTATTTTCCTTTCAGGTGTATAACCCACGTATCAGAGTGGAGTCTCTTTTGGTTACAGCCATCAGCAAGGCTTCAGCCCAGCAGAGGGCAGGTCGTGCTGGACGAACATGCCCAGGAAAGTGTTTCCGCCTTTACACAGAGAAAGCTTACAAGACAGAAATGCAGGTAAGAAAGACTGTACTTGGAAAATTATAAAAATTGGACGAGATATAAACACATGATTGATTCCCATATCTTTCATTCTGCAGTTTCACGAGCACTTTGTTTTCCCCCTGAGCAGCCTTCTAGCTGAAAAAGCTTTCTATTATGCAACATTTGCGCTTAGAACTCCTCGATTCCCAGTTCAGCTGAATAATAACTCCAAGATCCTGGTGCTAATCCACACCTTTCCCACTCTTCCTTATAACCTGTGTTACCTATACAGCCACCTTGTGACAAATGCTCCACTTTAACAGGCTAATTCCTTCACATCAAGCAGCTGGGGAGCTTTTTTCAACAAGCTAAATTGCCCTTCGAATGCCCGAGACTCCGCGTCACTGTTCAAGTTGACATATGAGTGATGCATGAGTAGATAATAAGCACCCTGACTAATTCATTTTGAATTGTTCCTGGGGCTTCTTCTGTGCCTCTTAACTGCCACAGGACAACACGTATCCAGAGATCCTGAGGTCGAATCTGGGCTCTGTGGTGCTGCAGCTGAAGAAACTGGGTATAGATGACCTGGTGCACTTTGACTTCATGGACCCACCAGGTCGGTATTAAAGCACAAACCCTTTGTCGATGTTCAGTGTTCTGCATGTTGCTTTGCTTTGTTTTAAACTACCCATTCAGTGCATTTACCTTCTGCAATTAATTGTTTGTGTGGTACTCTCAAATTGCCTTCACACTCACGGGGGATTCATAGGAAACAGGCATTTGTTGGACTCAGAGCTTAACTATCAGAACCAATGCCTAAATGTAACCAGATACGCCACTTGCTAATTTTTATTCCTGACAAATCAGCTGCACTGTTAGTGTTTTCTGCACGTTTTAAACCACACATTCACCAACCAAGACTAAAATGTTACATAATATAACTTAAATATCAAATATGATTGAGATAATGATATTGGTTTTGATTAACGTCATGTGAATCAGGACAAATGCAGGAACAAACGGTTCTGAAATCAAGCAACCTTTACTTGAAGTGTTGCTTTGATGAATGATATCAAATCTGGGTTGGCTGCGTCACTTGGGAGCTCGGGGGGAAAAAAATGACAAAGCAAAGAAGGGATCTTGGCAGACATCAAATAATACATAGTGAATGTTTGGAGATTTGAGGATATGTGCTCTGACAGACATGGACTACATAGTTGTATTTTACAATTTTTATGAGCAGTCTACTTTAAGTTTATATTATGGATGTTCAAAGTGAGAAATGAGTGATGTGTGGAGTTTGTATTCCAGCTGATCAGTCGGTTTATGTGCCAGCTGTCTCTGTTTTCTATTACATCTGAAACATGCTGTACGCACGCCAAAACTCAGACCTATGTTATGGCATCCTCCAGGAGAGTATGTGTTCCTACATCTTCCAGAGACCACCCCTCCTTTCCCTATCCTTAACCTCCCCCTCCCTCCCCCCTTTTCTCACCATAATATAGTTTTCATCTCACCTCTGAGATTAAACCCATCTCTCCCCGTCCACTGTGGCAAACGCCATTTTGAGAATGAAATTGGTTACATCAATAGCAGCGCTATCACCTCGGCTATTGCCTTCCCTTTATATTCCTCCAGTGAAACGTGACTGACCTCCACCCCCACCCCCACCCCCACATTTCTCACAAAACGCAAGGGTATACGTCAACATATGGGATTGGCCTTGTCTGCGGAGTCTAACTGGGAATAGTGGGGTGAAGGAAAGGGGGAGGATTACCTTTTTATTTATTTGATCCACTCGGGGCAGAAGGTTTCTCCTAAGTAGCTCCTGAGCAAGCTGGAAGCTAGTTGGGTGCAACAAATGAAGTCTACTTTAAGTCTGAGAGAGTTCCGAGATCGGTTTCAGGATATCTATTTACAGTGGATCAATTTTGATGTGTTGTGTCAAAGGCCTATCTCTGAGAAAATGGACAGGTCACAGAAGTGTCTCTGGAGAGTCCAGCAGTCGATATCATGACATAAGTTTTACGATTTTGTCTGTTGAATTTCTTTGTTAGTCTTTTTCAGCATGTTTTAAATCCTATGTGGTGCATAGATGGACTTCTTGAGGCTGTAGTGTTTGTTGTGGTAATACAAGGCCAGCAAACATTTTGTACCACTTCTTGGTGTTTGTTTACAACATATAGGCTGGATTTGAGTTAAGGCATTGCCTCGCTGATGAGAAAATATATGAGCTCCAAGCGCCAGTGGTTTGTTGTATTTGAGCTTGTCCAAATGTTAAAAGGAACCCTTGATTTTTCCTCTTACTGTGACATGTTCAAATGTCTAGTTTATTTCTGTTTTTGCCCACCGCGCCCACTAAACACAGGCGTGACGGTGTGAGCGGGACAACCAAATGGAAAATCCAAAAGAAATAAGTAGCGAATTTACACAAGGACTAGGCTGGGTGGGATTCATTTTCCTTGTGACATTTCCAAAGAAATACCTTTCAAAGCCAATGTGGTTTAATGTACCTTTAGCCTTTCGCCTCATTGATTTGGCCCCTTGGTTAATATATCGGATTCTTGTGTGTTGAGGCAGTCAATACTTACTTTCTGATGAGTCGCGTTGGGTATAGATTGAATTTCCACACTGGTTCATCATGCTAGCAGTACTTGGAAATCAGATTTTCACCTTTTGTTCAGCCTCACATAAGCCACTGGTGTGGCGAGTAATGTGGCCAGCACTCATTTTGTGTATAAAATAAATGAATTTTTAAAAAAAAGTAGCTTTGATGCCCCAAATCAATATTTGTTAATCATAAAAAAGGCCTCCCTGCTGTTTGAAATTGAATTTTTTGGGAGCACTTGAGAGAAATGAAAGTGAGCGAGCACCGCAGCCGGTGCTTGAAGCTAATTTTCAGTTAACATGCAACTGGTCATTAGGCTTCAGCTCTCGGGAGCCAAAGGTCAATAATTGCATCTGGAGGAAAAATCTTTTAACCAAACGGTGGAAGCCTTTTGTGTTGAAGCATTAAGTAGAAAGTTCCCTTGTAATTGCATTAGTTGTTTAGGATTGCCTGAGCGGAGGATGAAAAATGAGCTCTGCCATGATTACTTCTCCGCTAAGTTGCTGTCTAGCGCAACTCGGGCCTTCTCATTTTGATTCGCCTCATGCTCTCTGTCACCAAACCCACTAACAGCTTCCCTTTGTTTGAGTGTTTGTGTCTTTTCTTAACTGACGTTTGTCGTCTATTAAACGTCCGAGTACAGCAGGTGATGGAACTCTGTTTTCTCTGCTTTGTTTTCTAGGATTTTCTCTTTTTTTCCAACACTCTGTTGATTGATCAGGCTGCAGATCTTTGTTACTAAGTTAACAAGAAACTTTATGTCTTAGTCAATAGCTGCTGGACCACATGGCATGGAATCAAATTCCTGAGCTGAAAAAATCTATTTCAATTAGTACATTTTTATTTTTGCCCTGAATGTTTTTTCAACAGTTTGAAAAGTTAGGCTTTGACATTTAGTTGCTTTAATGTAAATTTTGAACATTGTGTGTTCTGTTTTCATGGAGTTACTTATATTTAGTCTAAATGAAGACTGCGCAGCCTTGATGCAAGCTTAATTTGATTGTGAGGACAAAAACAGAAAAATAAACATACTTTAAATGATCAACCAGCCAAATTTCACATATACTTTCTTGCCTAAAAAATGTTAGACTAACCTTGATTTAGTTTGAATAGTTTTATCTAATGTTTAATGCTGGAGAAGATATTATTAGGTACACAAATCTAAATACAGCTGCTACTACGGATTATTTTCTTAAATATTCACATTTGTGTAGGGAATTTTTCACATATGATTGATTATCAAAGTAAGTAATTTTCTGTTAACTAGCCAATCATTTCAGTTCTAAATGTAAACATGAAATGCTAGAGTATTAATTAATTCTGACACGTGTGTGAAAGGGCTCCAAATTGTCCTTCTCAAGTGTTGCTGCAATGAAAGAATGACAGTTTTGCAAATTGTCTGTATCAGCCATCTGTGTGTGTTTTGCCCATGGGCTTGGAACATTTTAATGGCCCATCTCTCCCGTTCTGTCTCCTCCAGCCCCAGAGACCCTGATGCGAGCCCTGGAGTTGCTGAACTACCTGGAAGCTCTCAATGACGATGGTGACCTGACGGAGCTGGGCTCCATGATGGCAGAGTTCCCCTTGGACCCCCAGCTGGCCAAGATGGTCATCGCCAGCTGCGAATTCAACTGTTCGAACGAAGTCCTCTCCATCACTGCCATGTTGTCAGGTAACACTCAGAGCTGGTCAACTGTGTGGGTCTAAGCTGCTACTCTTTCCATTTCCTATGCTCGTGGATCATGCCTCAGAAACGACCAGTGAGCGTAAAGGAAATATACAGAGCAGCTTCTTTATCTTCTGTGTGTGCATTTTTAGACCCCTGTTGTATTTGAGTGGTGTTGACATGAGGACAATGGACCGTACCAAAAATTAGATTTAGTTATTGTATGCCCTCATTAACAAGACTTAC
This sequence comes from Amphiprion ocellaris, assembly GCF_022539595.1. Classification (NCBI taxonomy): domain Eukaryota; kingdom Metazoa; phylum Chordata; class Actinopteri; family Pomacentridae; genus Amphiprion; species Amphiprion ocellaris. The sequence goes on from NC_072788.1 coordinate 9,582,610, forward strand.
AACCAACTAAATCCAGTCCCCAGATGTTGAAGTCTACTTATAAAAAGTGTAATGAGTACATACTGAAATTTACTACAAGGCAAATAGAGGATAAAGTCAGTGGTGTCAGCTATTATTTGTGAAGAAGGGGAAAAATACGTGTCTGTACAAAATGTATAGGTGTAGCTGGAGCAGCACCAGCATGCTACAGCAGTAATTGCACTTTGGGCTTGCCAAAGCAGAATGCTGCTCATTGAGATGAATCTTGACGCCTTTGAAGGGAGTGCGAGGGTCTTTGAGAGTGGGGAAATGGATTTAACTAGCTGCTGGACGTGGTGTGCACTTAAAGCAGGTGTTTCAGGATGGCAGGTTTTTGCTGAGTTCATTAGAGTAAGCAGCAAAAGTACACCTGAGAATGGTGCCGCCACAGCAACCAACCATGAGACTCAATAAACACAGCTTTTATCCATTAAAGCCATAATCAAGCAGGTTTGACGTTAAGCAATTCGGAGTAAGTTCACAGAGGGGAGAAGGGGAGAACCAGAGTCTGCATCACTGTATTAGGTCTGCGAGGTGGGACGTTTGTTGGTGCATGTTGTTGCAAGTTTTCTGTATCTGTTAGAAAGCCACACTGTAGCGGATCAGGACGGAGAAACCCATCCTCCTTGTCTTCTCTTTGACCCTCCTTTCCTTTTCCACCTTAAACACTTGGGAATGCAATGTGCCCTGTGAAGTGCTCTGTGCCTCTCTTGAGCTGAGGCCTTGTTCCTCTCTGTGGGATTTGCTTAACTTATCCCTATGGGCGGCTGTGTTGGGGCCTATACCAACCTTGTTTAGTCCCACAGTGCTTCGTCCGACCCACGGAGGCCAAGAAGGTGGCTGACGAGTCCAAGATGCGTTTTGCCCACATCGACGGAGACCATCTGACGCTGCTCAACGTATACCACGCCTTTAAACAAAGTGAGTGGGCCAATTTATGTTTCACTGAAGTTTCACATTGTTTAACGTACTGTCAAATCTAACTTTCCTTTGTCTCACACAGACCACGAGTCCACTCAGTGGTGCTACGACAACTTTGTCAACTACCGCTCGCTGATGTCAGCAGACAACGTACGGCAGCAGTTGTCCAGGATCATGGACCGTTTCAACCTGCCGCGAAGGAGCACTGAGTTCAGCAGCAGAGAATACTACATCAACATCCGCCGAGCGCTGGTCACTGGCTTTTTCATGCAGGTCGGTGGAATCGGGCTCCTTTTTTGAGGTTCTTTGCTCCTGAGTATATATGCTGAAGCTGTTGAGCTTGTGCCTGGTGCAGACTCCAGGAGCTTTGTTTTTTTTCTCCCCTTCTGATAATCGAAGGAGAACTCTCTGAATCTATTTGGTAATGTGAAGAGCTAATAGATCCAGTCCTAAACCTCCCGAACTGCTCGCAGACTGATCAGCAACACCCTGATAAATATCAGACTTCTGACTGTTTATAATAATCATGCAAGCACCTGGAGCAGCACTGTTGCCAAGCAGTGCTAAAGATTCTAGCGCTTGCGGCTAATGATAGCTACTCATAATAACACTAACAGCAAAAATCTCACTTCCACTTCTCACTTAACAACAGACAAACCGTTTTGACAATATCTTCCTAACCATATTCACAATCCTTTAGTGTTCTGGTTTTGTGTTTTTTCTTTCTTTCACGATGCAACACACAGTTGGTGTTATAGCAAGTTGTTGTGCCACAGTTCCTGTCGTGTTTACATCTGAGATCACGTGAAGTGACACACATCTTCCTCTGACACATAAATCTCAATATTATCATGCCACGTGTGCTATTATTTTCCAATCATGTAGTGTGCGCGTGCCTGAGATTAGAATGAAAAATATCTTGAGTTTCTTCTTATGTGTGTGATGTAACCAGATTTCGAAATGTCAGGATGTTAAAACTCCCGTGGTGTGAGCCTGTTATTAGCTGTTTAGTCTCTCAACACTTGTTTTCAGTGTCAGCCACTATTATTTTCCCCTTTGTTATTTTTGGCCACATTTCATATTTAAGCAAACAGCTTTTATATCCAGCTCCACTGCAAATCTGATGCTCATTCAAGTTTGCCCTTGTTGAATTTGATCATTTGAAAAATATATTTGTGCAAAACATTTGTATGAGCTGAAAATGTAGCTGAGGGCTGCTTTAAAGTAAACACATACACATCGTGTGCTGCTTTCCTCTAAGCACATAACAAGAAATCAAATCAATTTGTTTCTCGCTCAGGGAAACAAATGGCAGTTTTGCAAGAAGCCGTTTTCAGGGCTACCTGAAACAAGCAACCTGACAAGTTGAATTATGGTGTTAATATTTAAATATTTGTCAACATTAACCTTTATCTTGGAGACAAATTTGCAGCTCATGTTTAAGCGTTCAGTATTTGAGATCATGTCTTTGTTTGGAAAGGCCTTTATTGAGACTGATTGCCTTGGTTAATCATGACCGCCACTGCAGCTCGACCAAGTGTCTACAAAGTGCGGAAAAATCACTCACTAGCCTGTTAGAAATTGGTGTAGACTGTCATGCTACTTTTTTTCATCAAAGCATTATTAATTTACTTCTGAGGTTTTGATGGGTTTGTATAATTAAAATATGGACAGAAAGTAAATTGAGTAATAATAAAGGATATTTATGTTCTAATGTTTTTTTTTGCTGGGTCTCTGGATTTCATTGGTTTTGCTCCTCTTTTCTTCTTGTGCTGCGAACAGATTGCTCACCTAGAGCGCACCGGCCACTACCTGACAGTGAAGGACAACCAAGTCGTACAGCTGCACCCCTCCACTGTACTGGACCACAAACCAGAGTGGGTGCTGTACAACGAGTTTGTACTCACCACCAAAAACTACATCCGCACATGCACAGACATCAAACCAGAGTGGTAAGCTTTTCATTTTTAACCAGACCGGCAAATTGTAAAGAAAACTGCAAAATGTATTGTATAATTAAAGCAAAGCATGTGTCATTAAGCAATGCATTAGGGTGAGGCTTGGGTTTCTGCTCACAATCACATCCTGTGTTTTGGTTCTTAAAAAAACATCACATTGGCTTCAAAATAGTGTTTTTTTACATTATGTTTAATATTTGTCTTTAGAATGAAAAACTTCAAAAATAGAATGTTTTCAATACAGTTTAGTCCTCAGAAAATGCTTGACTGGATATGATAAACCTTACAAGTCTTAACATGGCTTGCTTTGTGTGCTTATAAATGATTCAGTTGTACCTTCATTTATAACAAGAATGGCATGTAGTTAAAGGTAATTGCAAAATGTATTGTATAATAAAATCAAAGCATTTGTCTTCAACAATGCATTAGCGTTAGGATGTGTGTGTGTGAACGTTAATGTTAAACAGTCTGGGTCTCTGCCCAGTCACACAGTTTTGGCTATGAGAAGTCAATGTTTCTTTAAATTATTGTTGTCTTTTTGTTTTATATGAGTGTGTCTGCACATTTTCTTAGACCTGTGTGTAAAAACATTCTCAGAAACTGGGTGACTGTATGAGAAAGCCCGCAAGTCTTAACGCTGTTTGCTTAGTGCACATATAAATGCCTTAAAGAGCAACACACAGCGCCATCACTGAGCGCTGTACCCTGATTACTCTGTGCTTGTACAGCATATCCACTTGGTGCTACTGTGAATACCCACCCAGCAAAATTTGACTGATTTTACAAAAAGTATTTAATAAGGGTTCAATACTGTGAGAAAGTAAGCAGTATTCTCTGCTCTGAAACACTGAGCCATGCTATGAAGCTGTGAACTAAATTGCCTACTACAATAAACTAAGCACAAGAGACAACTCACACTCACTGGTGGGCATGTACTACAGACAATAGCATAAGCAGTGGATTATCTGTAAATTCCAATTGCTTGAGATGAAAATTTGTAAACTGCATACTGTCCAATAATCACTGCAAAGGAGTTGTTCAAATTTAAATAAGGTGACCGAGCTGTTCTGCAAGTTCTGGCATCCAGGGATGATGCATTTGTTCGATGAAGGTATAGTTAGCTAGTATGCTGTAGTAGCTGAGATGACTCACAATTGATCAGGAGAACCACTGACACACTATAGTTTATATAGCGTTCGTTTATTGAACACTGTAAGGGCTCCAATGCATCATCAAGCTGTGCAAAAATTATATTAAAAGTCTCGCTCCACAATTTAGTGTGCATTGACATGTGTGTTTAGAAACAAATCTATGAATTTCCCTTATTCGGAATTCAATATTCAAAGTTTTATTTGGAGCCGACACTTAACAACTTGGGCTGTGGTTAGTGAAAGCCTTCACTATCAGTTAATCTCCCAATTATTTGGTCAACTAATCAAATGTTATGAAACAGTACCTATTCTTTCCCACCATAGTTTGCTTTTGCCAAGGAGTGGAAACAAAGAGTTAAAACAGTTTTAAATTTGACATTTTTGGGTATAAAATGACTGAAAAAAGCAGTAAGAGTGAAGAGTGAAGAGTGAATGAGTAAGACCTAATAAAAATGGGATGCCAGCCTCACCATTGTAGGGCTATGGCGAAACTGCAACTACAATTTCTCTTCCCGCTCTACGACCTCGTACAATTACAAATCACATTATTTGCGCCTGCACTGGTAGTCGCCATGTGAATATGGAGGAACAGCTTTCTCCCACAAGTAAACAGTGAAGACAATTTTTGTGACTAATGTTTACTTGCTTTCTTTCCTAGGCTGGTGAAAATTGCCCCGCAGTACTATGAGATGAGTAACTTCCCCCAGTGTGAAGCAAAGAGACAGTTGGAGCGTATCATTGCAAAAGTCTCATCCAAGGAATACACTCAGTACTAAGAACGTTTGCATGTGCTGCAGCAGCATCCCCAGTATCTGTACAAAGTCAAATCTGAACTCCATTTGAGTGTTCTATATTTTTTTTATATCCACCAACAACCTCATTTTTGAATTCTATTTTTGTCTCAGTGTACCTGATGCATTTTAAAAATGATTGTTGGACTGTGTTCTGTTACCTTTAAGGGCCAATTTGTGTCTTTTTTTTAATATTTTTTCCTCAAAGGAAATAGGGTTAAGCACTACTAGAAATGAATGGACTACAAATGACTGCTCGTCAGGAATTTAGTCATTACCCATTCTTGTCTGAAGCATGATATGTGATGTAAATTTCAACATTCCTGCTAAAGACATCCATAATAACAAAAGCCGGCTCAAGATTCTTTGCTGTTGCTTTGCTTGTTCTGCTAAAACAGCATTAATCTATGGATAGGCCTTTTGATCAAATGTAATTTATACTGTATTTTGATGCAGGCGTAATTTAATGTTCTCTTGTCATGGAGATACTAAGAGGTTCACATTTCCTGTCAACTGTTCTACTTAATAAAAATGACTTTGAAATAAAACATTTTTTTTCTGCTGTCAGCATTAAAATAACAGGATAATCTGTACATAAACTTCTCACTTAACCCTAACATGCACACGCACGCCGAGCAGTCGCGCCTTGACCTGCCAAATCCAGCTCGTTTCCTGGCTCTTCAGGGAAGTTAAATCTTCTTACTGGGATATTGATAGCTTCAGAAACAGTTGGAGTGAGGGGGAATGTTAATTACAAATGTTTCGGAACAAGATCAGTGTGAAATCCCTGCTGTGCCGGAGCCTGTTCTGGCTGCACTGCTTTGTGGCAGCGCCTTTCTAATGCGGAAGGTAAAGTTTGCAGTTGGGGGGGAAGCATGAATTCGAAGCACTGCAGCGATCTCAGAAAATAACTTGAATAATATTGTATTTATGCAGTTTTACAATTATAAAAATGTTGCCTGATTAAGTGCAGCATTCAAAAACAACCTTATTATTATTCTTCAAAAACAAAGAGTTGGATGAGCTCTGGCAGGCTTTCTTGGGAAGCTGTCGCATCTCATTCTGTTGGTTTGCAGCTTCATTCAATTCCATGAAGAGTTTGAACTACAGGAAGAAGTGAGAAGAGGTCCTGAGAAACCTTGTGGTCTGGTCCAACCATTTATCACTCTGCTTCCACAGCTGGAGCATACAGCAGTAGTAGCATTTAGCTTCTTAAAGGTGTTCTTGCCTGTGAATAGCTTTTTTTTTTTGTCTTCAGTAGCTCTGGTTGAGTTTTGTTAAATCTCAGAAAGTGACATGACCCTGGAATTTAACTCGGAGGCACAAATTTTAACAGGAACCTGAATTACAAATTGGGGTCTCGGTGTTTCAGGATTTAACTAAATATGCTTTGCAATTTTTTTCACCAATCTCTTTCTGACTCAGCAATTCTGCTTCACTACAGTTTTTCTCAAATTCAGTGAATATCTTAATGCCAAGGCTTTCTTTGTGTAAGTCTTCAATCAAAGATAATGAGTATCAAGACAGTCATTATTAACTTTCTTTGTTACCAGAATTTCTACATACTCCTGTAAAAGGGGGTGTTTGACACGTCATGTGACTATTGTTCAGCCAATGGTGTGCCCCCTACTTCACTCAAGAACAGGTTGTTACAATGGACAGCTATGAATGATACAACAATTATAATGATAAACTGCTGTTACTGCAAGTGGTGCAAGAGAGGAACGCTGGTAGAAAACTTAATTGTGTAAGTTGATGTATTTATGCAGGCTTTCTCAATGCAGCAGCTTATTATTAACATGACAGCTGCACATTTGAGCTCCTAAACTTTATTTTAACATGTTCCTGTGGTGCATTTAGGTCTAACAATGCCCCATAATGAAGGATACCTCGAAATCAGTGTAGTTTTGATCTCAATCAAAGTCAAATTACTGTCATTGATTGAATATTCTCTGTGATACGCGCCAATAGATTAATATTTTGGAAAGGGGGCAGTGGGAGTGAGAAGTGTTGTAAATCTGGCACATGCAAATATATTTAAAAATGTTAACTGGCTAAATCTATCTTTTAAACAGCAGAAGTACAGTTGTGATTAGTTTCTCTTCCCGTTTCAGTGCATTTAAGAGTCTTCTAAGTTCCAAGATAGGTTACTCAGGCAACAGCTAATTATTATTTTCATTATTGATAAATTCAGTAAATTGAGGCATGCGTGAAGTCTGACAAAATTTCTCAAGTGATGCAACTTCAGTCAACATCTGGCGGAGTTGAAGGCTACAAATCTGACAAAGAAAAGCCTAAATCTCAGACTGAACTCTCAGTGTTCACGTTGCATTGTGGGTAATGCAGGCGCCTCACATTCTTGCTTGAGAACTGATTACTCAAGCAATCTATTATCGCAATGATTGTCTGGGTACAATGACAAATGCAGTTCCCATGCATTTCGCTCTCATAGCTCTGCTACATCAGCTTTTAAAAAGCAATTTATTTAACTGCTTCTAATCCAAATTTCTTTTTTTTCTGCAGGTGCACAGTAGACTCTATTATCATAACCATGCTTTCCTCTGTTCTGCATCTCAACTTTACATCAATTGTAAGGGAATATACATAACATTGAACTAAGGATAGAGGCAGAAATGAACCAGTAAGCATTTTCACAATCTCCGTAGTGTCTGGATGTAGGCAGGCAGAGATACTAGACCTGCTAAGGGAGTTTTAAATTAAGCCTGCAGATTGTGTAATATGCTAAGTCAGGAAATTAGCATGCGAGCTTCAATATTTTTTGGACTGTTGGGAGACGAGTTTTTAAGTGGATGGCCTTTTGCTTGGGAACATACACAGAACCACAAAATGGTGCCAGAGAGATTAGTCTCTCTCCGAAGTGAAGCCAATAGAAAACCCATTAGTTTGAGCTGATCTGGAAATTATATGGAATTGATCCTGAGGTAAGAACAGTTTTTCATGCTCAATACTTCCCATTGATTCATGCTGCCATAATTACAAATGAAAATCACTATGTCTCCAAGTTGTATTTTGTTAGTGTCACGTGAGAGTGTCCGGTCTTACTTCTTGTGCTTAATCACGTCTGTCTGCCGCTGCATGTTCATACATACGAATCCTTGGCCGGGTATTATTAATTTGGACACAATTGGAATGAGGTTTTTCGGTTTACCTTTTGTTTAGCCATTAAATGCTGTGAAGTTATTCGAGGTCAAGGGCGGGCAGAGCTGAGCCACACAAAAATATACTGTATGTGTTACCCCACAGCTGGTACATATCCATACCTACACTCTGTGCTGATGTTAGGGGACATTTTATGTGGCTTTTTGACAGTAACTCACCAAAAGTAGCAAACACAAACAAATACCAGACAGGTATTGTTCAGTGTGTTTCCAAACAGTGTGAATCACCAGCTCGCTACAGCTCAATCTCCCACCACCCACAGAGTCCTGGATGGTGCCTCATCATCATTTGAGACCGTGGGTAGGGAAGTTTATTGCAGAACACCTCAGCGTTTCAGGAAATCCATCCACCCACCCAGTCCTCCTCCCATCCCATGCCGGTCCTTACCCCACCAGCACCAAGACAGGTGTCTTATCTCCATCGCGCAGCACAAGCACAGCCAATCTTCCAGGAAGATGGCGACTGGAATGTGACAAATCCATCTGTCCTGGTTTGAATTTGTATGCTAATTTGAAGTAATAGCCCCTCTGGTGACAGTGCAAGGGAACAATTCAATCATGCCATCTATGACAGTTGCTTTCCAGCCTCCTCTGTGATATGGGAGTATATGCACGTACCGCCGGGTTAGACTTGATAGATTGGTTATGTAGGGGAGACGTGGCATGTAGACTGCATGTTTAAAATGGGCTGCCAGTTTGAAATGAATCACGCAACTACTGAAGGCACCTGTGCAGAAATGTGCAGCCACTACCTGTGGGCAGGAGGGGAAACAATATTTGATCTGACCCAATTTATTTCGCCCCACAACGCTGCTGTATTGGTAGCTGTCCTGACCCTTCACCCAATTTCACTGCCGCAGCCTTCATGAGATATGTGCGAATGATAGAAGTACCCCCACATAAGATCACACTAACACAATTGTTACATTGTCACACTGAATTATCTCAAGCTGTTGATTTGATTCAGTGAAAAGTTTTCATGTGTCACTGGGCAGAAGAAGGAAACAAGTTGGAGAAAGAACACAGATACAGAACGCAAGTATAGGAACAAGCTGAGCTGTGCTGTGTATTCAGAGAGAAGCCGGATACAATTTGCGATTTCTCTTGTGCCGAGGCAGTCCCCGGCACCGTGCAAATGTATAGCGCTCCATAATCTTTAAATTAATCTACAGCAACGGACAGATTATGGTTGATGGTGACAGATAAGGCTAAAGAACAAGCCACTCTTCATTTTGCTTGCATCATTCTTTTTCTTTACCTACAGATCAGGGCCTGTAGGCTTTCAAGGTACTGTGTTGGTTTACCGCATTTTACCCCCTGATCATGCATATAATTTCTATATAAAGCATAATAATCACTATAATTGTCACTGAAAGATCAAAATCTTGCTAAATAAATGTTCTGGCTACTCAAATGCACAGGGACGTAATGTATTTTATCATGATTTATTGCTAGTAAGCCCCATGAGAGTGAGCTAGATGAAATGTGTAGACTGGGTCACTATAGCAAACATCCTCTGTCTTTCTTACACTAACTGCTGCACTGAATTCTTGACAACTTCTGCAGGAAAAGAGAGTATACAGCACTGTGCCAATTGACCACACTTCAAACGGGTGCAGATCATGCGTGGCAAACACATCTGATCAAACAAGGAAGCCAGCAAAGAAAAAAAAACAAAAAACTGATGCACAAAAGGCACGTCTAACTGCACAGGTCTCATGTCATGATAAATAGTGTGCTAAAAGACAGCTCTCCAAATGAGCCCTGTTAGCAGCGCTCCTTTCCTTGTTCCGTTTGCAGAAAATGAAGGATTTTCTGTGCTCAGCATGGCTGCACGCACAAATTCTGTAGTACAACGCTGGTTTTGTTCTGAGGGGAAAAATGTTTGCTTCAATGCTTTACAATTATTCTGATGGTTGACATGCAATACTTAAACTAGTGGTTTTTGTCAAAAACTGTATGAGGATAATTTGGCTTTGTTTTGGCAGTTTTTTCATTTTAGTCCATCCAAACTTGCATGTCAGTCTGTACGCCTGGTAAAACATTAAAATGCAATCAAAAACTACTTTTTTGAAGGTTGAAATGTTGTAAAAAACACAACATAATGTATTTTTTTAACTCATCTGTAAAAAACTGTATTGGATTTTCATATTTAAATATTTAAATTGATCAGCCTGCACTAATCTCAGCCATGCATGAACCACATCATTGCAAATGAAGTATCTATAATGTAATGGTTTTGTAGTTTTACGTACAAGGACTCTCACTGGCCCCTCATTGCACACTGTAGATGTACTCTATAGGTCTATGGAGACTCATTGTAAAAGATGAAGACTTGTGATCCGACCCGGAAGGATTTGCATAGCTGCATAAGACTATTTTCAAGTGCAAGGAAGTGTAATGAAATTACAGCATAAAGGTGATTTTATGCCAAAACTTAGTCAGACAGTATAAATTGAGTGAGTTAATAAATCTTGAGGTGTGCTGTATGAAGCTTTTTACAACTAGCCCTGCTAAACTTGCTCTCAGCTTTCCATTAAACATGTTCATTTTGTATTTTTCAAAAAGTATATCATGTGCAGTTGAAGTCTTGATTAAAATACTGGCCAATATTTCCCACGAAATGAGAATTAGTTTAACCGATCGTCAGTTTTTAATGTATCAGTGACACGTGATTTTGTGAAGAACCAAATTAGCTTCTGGCTACATGTCTGTGTGGTGCGGTGGGCTGTGTTATATTTTGTACCTGTCAAATGATGGAAGAAAGTGCAGCGAGAAGACAATGAGGTACAAATGCTTCGAGGTAATAAGAGTTGTGTTTCCAGAGGTGACAGAAAGCTTTAGCAAGAACTACAGGCCTTAAGATTTCAGTAAAGTCACAGCTTACCTGTGCAGTTGTTTTCACTTATTCCAAACGATTAGACCTCTGCCAAGGGTGAAGCTCGGCTGAGCTGCACTGGGAATTATGCGTTGTCAGCAGTCTCTGTGAACAAAAAGTACAAATGATGAAGGTGGAAGTTGCACCACAGTAGCAGGAACAGCAAAACTAACAGGAGAGCGACAGAGATGTCAGTCAGGCACAGTTTCCAGTCCTGAGAAGATACACGGTATAATCAAACACCTGTGTGGGTGCACCATGGGTTTGTGAGACTTTAAATACTCAGTTCAGTATGCAGATCTTCTTTTACAGTTTCAAACTGGTTAGACTGAGAACATTCTGTCTTTAACAAACACATGACAGACAACTTTAGTTACATATTTTGATCAGAATGTGTGGCCCCTGTTTTTTTGCTACAGACTTTTTTGGCATGTCTTTAGTTAAGTCAAATCAAGTCGAAGCTCCAAATTTCTGAAGGTATGCACCCTTCACCAAGACCTGCAGGGATTTAAAGTTGATTCTTTGATACGATAAAATCATTTATAATTTCCCACCTGAGTGTGTTGTGTGTTGCTGTCCATTTGGTTGATCACACATGTTTTTTGTTTGTTTGGTGTGTGTGTGTACAAACGTGATATTCTGAGATTTTAGTCTGCTGGTCTGCCAAAAGCAGAGTTATTATTATTATTCTACTTAAAAGGATAAAATCCAAGAGAAGCCAAGAGTCAGTGGTGCTGAAGTATAAAAAAAAAAGTAAAGTTCTCACCAAAATTTAAGGTTTCAGGCAAGTACTTATGGTAAATCAGCAGCTTGCTGCAAACTGGCCATAAGTTTTCCACAAACCTAACCAAGATTTCTCCCCAGGTTTTCCACAAATCTAATTTCTAAATGAAAATAGGACCTTGCTGCAAATTGGCAGCAACATTGCCAGAGGTTATCTACTTTTAAGGGTTCAATATCTCCTGAAATAAAACTCCCACAGCCATGAAAATTGGTTAGGACACAAAAATTGTTTCCAGCAGGTTCAAATGATTGAATGGCTCCAGCAGAGGGCCTTCAAGATGGAAAAAAACAGCAACATCTTCAACGAGGTTGGTATTGGGGCCACAGCAAAAGTTAAGCATTAATGGCAAAAATGCACTGGGGTCCCAGAAAGTTCCTGTCACTATATATATCTATATTTACTAAAAATACAGTCTTTGGTCAGCTGCTTCAGTCAACAGGTTGCTATGATGGAGAGCAATGAGAAATAAAATGACAAATAAAATAAGATGGTAAAAAAGCGCTGTGACTGGAAATGATGCAAGACAGGAATGCTGGCAGAAAAATGATAAACGTGTGTTAATATATTTATTTTATTGATCAATGCAGCTGCTTATTTCTAATGGACAGCTTAGAGTAGAGAGAGATTAAATTTTAAACTCCATATACTTAAACATGATATTGTGCATTTAGGTCTGAAACTATTCCATAATGCAGGATATCACTTTGATTTGTGGCCAAGTCAAAGTGAAATTAATGCTACTGATTTAATATTCTCTGTAAAAAACACAAGTGGAATAATCAATTTTCTAAACTCTGTTCTATCAGCTGCAGTACCAGCAGTGTAAGTGGACCTGACAACAAATCAGGACCAAACGCAAAAATATAACTAGAAAAGCACTCAGAGAGTTGTTTTTGGGCCCTCTTGTTGGTTTTATTCAGTAGAGGAGAGAAGAAGAGAAGACGACAGGTAAGACCTGCAGTAAATCTCTGATACAGTCCTGTTCATGAGCTTCCCTCTCAACCAGTTGAGCTACTTGGGCACCCTTTTTACATTTGTTGGACGACATACTAAACTATGACGTTTTTTCCACATTTTGGGCCACATACTAAACTATGACATTTTTGTGATATTTTAGATGACATACTTAACTATGACTTCGTGCAAGACTGTAGCTGCATTCATTCAGCAGTTTTAGTAACATACAGTTGAACATGTTTGTTCAACAAATAAAGCATATTCCCTCAGCTGAGATCCATATCACTCATAAGGAATTGATAGGAAACGCTTTGTTTAAAGGCAGACGCTTCCTTCAGCTGATTTAAATCTGAAACTCTCGACATAACCTGCTCCCTATCAGGTTAGCTCTGCAGCATCAGTTACCATGGAGATCTCGTCAGGTAAAAAGACAGCCACCTTAGTGAAACTGAAAACTCTGGCTTTAAGCTCAACATACCTCACTAACCCACTAAAGTTGCTTCGTAGTAAAGGCCTTTGTTCAGTGAAATACTTCTCAGGGCAAACATAAACTGACATGATTGCAACTAATGGCAAACTTGTTACCCAAAGTTTAGTACTCCTTGCAAACTGCTTTGGCGCCCCAGAAAGTTCCCTGAAGTGTATATATGTGAATTTATTCATATTTCCCACTAAAATTATAGTCTTTAGTTGATATTTCACCAACTTTTGAGGCCTCTGACATCAGTATGGCAAACCATGTTCTAGTTTTTTGCTGTGTTGACATGCCACACTGGTGAGAGTTCTACTTTTGGAGATACTAGATGCTTAAAATGGCTTCCCTGGTAAGACGTTCATTTGAGGGTAAAAATACTCAGGTGTGAAAACATATGAAATTCTCAAACTCAGGTAACATATTTACCAGAAGTTAGTTCTATACAGTGAAATGCTACTTAGGGCAACATAAACCAGGATGTTTACAACTAAAGGCTACATACATACATATAATATATACATATATACATAATATATATGTGTATATATACATACATACATACACACATACATAACACACACACATCCACTGCAAAAAAATGCAATGCTTAGTAGACATTTCACCAGCTTTTCAGGCTTCCAACATCTGTTTGGCAAACCATGTTCCAGTTTTTTGCAATGTTGACATCCCAGAATGGTGAGAGTTCTACTTTTGGAGATAATAGATGCTCAAAATAGATTCCCAAAAAAGATGTTTATTTGAGGAAGAAAATACAAAAAAAAAGTTCCAGATGTTCTTTCTCAAAATTCTGCCAACACATTTGGCAGAAGTTAGTTTAAGGCCCCAAATAATAAATAAGCAAACTTAAAATGCTACTGAATCCATAGCTTTTGAACTATTTCAGGCAAATAAAAACTGACATTTGCTACTAATGGTAAACTTGTTAGCAGAACTTTAGCACTACTTGCTAACTCCATTGGAGCCCCAGAAAGTTCCTTCAAGTACATATACATATATTCCCACTAAACTGCAGCTGAAGCAGGTGAATTTAATTAGCCTCATTTAGCTCACGAGGACTGAAACAGGTGTTGAAGGACAACAGATATGTAACAACATCTAACAACAGTCTTTACAACATCCAGACAATACCATGTAGAGTGACAAACTATTTTGGGCAAATATAAATTGACATATTTGCAACTAATGGTAAACTAATTAGCAGAAGTTTAGCACTACTCGCAAGCTCCATTGGGCCCCAGAAAGTTCTTCTAAGTGTATATTTATGTGGATATATCCATATTTTCCACTAAAAATGCAATGCTTAGTTGACATTTCACCAACTTTTGAGGCTTCCGACATCTGAATGGCAAACATGTTCCAGTTTTTTGCGATGTTGACAGGCCAGAATGGTCGGAGTTCTACTTTTGGAAATGCTAGATGCTCAAAATGGCTTCCTGAATTAGATGTTTATTTGAGGGTGAAAATACAAATAAACAAATAAAATCTTAAAATACTTCACATAAGTTAGTTTTGAATTCCAAATAACAAATACGTTAAGTCTGACATGTCATATAATCAACTGAATCCATAGCATTTGACCTGTTCAGCGTAACACAGGTGAGCTGAGAAATGCTAATGACTTCCGGAGCTAAAGCAGGTGAATTTAATTAGCCTCATTTCGCTCACGAGGATCGACGCAGGTGTTGAATTAGGACAGACAGCTCCCCCTCACACCTGAATATATTGTTCTCTTTGACCCTTACCTTGTCCGCGGACCCCACTTTGAGAAGCGAACGCTGTATTTTTTTGGGAGGGGGGAAGAGAGGACGGCCACGTGACCGGGGAGGCAGCAGCCAGAACCGCCGCCGCTGTTCGTTTGATAGCTTCAACGGCGCCGGACGGACGGAGACGCGAGCGGGGCGGAGAGAGAGACGGAAGACGGGAAGGAGAGACGGAAAGAAAGACACGGAGGAAAGGAAGGAAGGAAGGAAGACAGAGACACTCGACGTGGGAACAAAAGACCGAACCTCCGTCTGCGAACACTCCCGCCGACTCCTCCACCAGACACGGCTGGCGCACCATGGACGGTTATGGCAGGACCGAAGATGAGCTGTTCTCCTCCTGCCTCCTGAACCTCACCTGGGAGACTTGCTACGAGCAGGTAGGACACGACACACTTCATAAAATTAACACGGAAAATCACCCCCCAACTGCCAATTTTTGAGGGTTTCAGTGATAAAACAAGTTCTCAGGTGTGTTTCAAGTGACTTCACAAACTTATAAATATGTACTTGAGGGCTCCTGTCATTTGAAATCAACGATAAATAGCAAACACAGTGAGTCATCTTAATCAATAAATCTGAGGTAAACACAAACTTTGCATTCCTTTGAAGTAACTAAAAGCAGAGAAGTGTTACGTCCATCCACATAGAGATTGTATCTCTGGGTTGCCAGGTAAGAAGCTGAAAATCTGTTTTGTTTTTTGTTTTTGTTTTTTTTGCTGGTGATGCCAAACACTTTGATCCTGCAGGCCTCTCACAACAGCAGCACTGGGTGTCTGTTTGGAGATAATTACCTAATTCCTCTCTCTACTTCCAGCTTAATCAGTTCTGCCTTTAAAATACACTTATGGTTGCCGTATGAAATCCCTCTTAATTCTCACATTCTAATTTGTGTGCGGCTAAAGTCATCTCGCCACAAGAATGCCAATGAAATCGCTCTGTGTGAATGCTAAGAGGGCTCCCAGCTATTTAGCAATTTATGCTCAATGATTGATGCCAAAATGTTTGTACAGTGATTTTTATGGTAATTTACTTGAATGCCACCATGAGAGCTCAGGATATATATAGAGGATATTTATTTCTCTGTTATCAGCATCCAGGTTCGCAATACAGCGGAGGAGGACATTTAAACAATCAATCTCCTGTGGTTTAGTGGGCTACCATTTTGAATTACAAGTAATCACAAATTAAAGAGGATTAGGCTCTTTAAAGCTGCTGATTGGCTGCGCTGAGAGTCGTATTGTAACAGTTATTCAGTCGCAGGAAACAAAAGGCACCCAACACATGACTCAGAATTGCAAAGTCACTGTAATTGGTGATTTAAAAAAAAAAAAAGCCCAACAGTTTCTGCTGCAAAGTGTATCAGCCCAAACTTTACTCAAGTCCACAATGAAGCTTTTTCACTGCATTTGCATCCTTCTTTTGGGTTCAACTTGTACACAGAAGGTTTTAAAATATATTCATCTTGAAGTTAATGCAACTTTTAATGTTTTGGTTCAAGATTTGAGCCTTGTTTCATATAATTCTGGTCTCTAGAACCAATTAGTCTGTTAATTGATGAACTAATCCTCAGTAATTAACAATGGGGCATTGTGGCTTCTCAAATGTGACTATTTGCTGCTTTTCCTATTTTTATATTACTGTAAATCTTTCAGTAAAAGTACTTCACCAGAGTCGTGTTTTCCCTAAATAGTGAAACCTTCCAAAAATAAAGAACGCAAGTTTTTCATGTTCTGGTTCCAGATTTGGGCTTATTTTAGTCAGTGAATTGATGAAGTAATCGACAGAATTTTAACATGGGGGCACTCTGGTTTATTCAAAAGTGAGAATTTGCTGCTTTTCTTATTTGCATGTAGCTGTAAATTGAGCATTTTTCATTAAAAGTATTTCACCATAGTCTTGTTTTCCCTACATAGTCAAACATTTCTGTGAAAACATACATTTGAGCCCTGAGGACCCGCAATGGAGAAATAGAGGGGGAAGTAGAGAAAACATACACTTAAAATCATAATTGATTAGTTTCTCGCAGCCTTGTGTTTGTATGAGTAGTTTTGAAAATGTTTGAAGTTTTCAGTTGGGTTCAGTCGGTGCACTTATGCCTAAAAAATCCTCCAAAAAGGAAACCTCTCTGGAAGCAGGTCATGTGCTCGGCCAGCATGTTGTTAGCCATGCACATATCCTCTCTCGCCCTCCTCGAGTCCTACGGCGGGTGGGTAAATAAATAAATAAATAAGGAAGCAAAGGGAAATGTTGACACAGCCTGTCCTTGTGGCCAGATTATCCACTCATGCTTGAGCGCCGGAGTAAAGGCCCTGCATTATTCAGACTAAGACACAGAGACGAGGGGGAAAAAACAGTGGAAATGCTGCGGGAGCGTGTGCACACGAGTGTTTACGTGTGCGCTGTTAAGACATGGCTGAAGATGCAGTCAAATGAACTTATTGCCTCTCACTCGCTTTCTTCTTCCGCCCTCATCGGGCTTGTTGAAGGGCTGCTATCCGTGGTGCTGAAAGTTTCATCACACATTTTGTGCATGTCTTTTCAGAGTTCTAGGCTTCACTCCCTGCCCGACGCCTCCGTCGCTCTTCAAAAGCAATGAATTCAGTTTGTCTCGACCCCCCCCCCCCCCCCCCCCCCCCCCACCCACCCAAAAAAAAAAGCCGGCACTTGGCCATCCGGCTCAAAAAGGGTGAAGTCTATCATTCAAGAAAAAGAAAAAGCTGCAGGTAACACAGTGTGCTCTCAGAAGCAGTTAGAACTAATGCGTTTCTTTTTTTTTTTATGTGTCTGCTTCTGCCTACAGCATGTTTCATCACAGCAAGGCTCAAGTTACATTACTACTCACTCAGTGGCTTGGTTAAATGAAAGCTCCTTTGTGTGCACTCTTATGTACAGTATTTGATCCATGTGAGTCACGTCTTCATCTGTGTAATGAGTCAGTAGCCTGAACGGCTTTCGTGAAGGCACACTTTATAGCAAGAAAAGGATAAAAACATTTAAATATGGTTGCTTTTTTTGGGGGGGCTGCACGGTGGCGTAGTGGTTAGCACTTTCTCCTTGCAGCTAGAAGATCCTCGGTTTGCGTCCCGGCCTTCCCGGGATCTTTCTGCATGGAGTTTGCATGTTTTCCCTGTGCATGCATGGTTTCTCTCCAAAAACATGCTGAGGGTAATTGATTATTCTGAATTGCCTGTAGGTGTGACTGCGAGTGTGATTGTTTGTCTGTATATGTTGCCGTGCGACAGACTGGTGACCTGTCCAGGTGTCCCCTGCCTTCGCTCCAAGTCAGCTGGGATAGACTCCAGCAACCCTAATGAGGATTGAGCGGTGTATAGAGGATGGATGGATGGATGTTATTTTTGGGAGTTTGAGAGTTTACAGACACAGCAGAAAGGGAGAATAATGTACTCCAACTTCATTGGCAGGAGGAGAAAATAAGAATTTTATGTTTGTAGTGTTCACAGGGATGTTAAAAGACTTTGTTGGAAGTTTGTTCTCTTTGTCACCTCCCTCCCAACTGTCTTGCTTCAGGATGCCTGAGCGATTCTTGGGTTTGAGTTCTCATTTAGAGCTGAAATTAACAGTCAATCCATTAGTCAGTGGAAAAAAAGGCAAGATTTCCAGTGTCTCTATTGTGAAGACTTGCTAGTTTTCTCTGTTTACTGTCATTATACACTGAACATTATTGGGTTCACCTTGATTGGAATTGTTAAAAAGTGTCTGCTGTTTTATAGATCAGACAAATAATTAGCAATGAAAATAAGTGTTAGTTGCAGACAGGGGAGCAGTGGATTGGAAAATCGGCTTCGTATACGACTGCCATCACTGTCAGCTGCTTTTAACGTTCCCCATTCATATGAACACTTTGTGTCTTGTCACTGCAACTCTGCATTGGGATCTAGGAGGAATGTTTGAAGTGCTGTTTGTTTGTCTTTGAGCAGAATTATGCAAAAACTACCAAGCTGAATTTCATGTTGGAGAGGTGGAACATGAAAACAGGAGGAGCATATTAGATTTGGGTGCAGATCTCAGTCACTTTATGTAAACTTAGGAGACGCCACTGGCCTCAGAAGAGTTACTGTTTCACTTGTGACTGTCACTAGTTAGTTGGGGTACTTATACTTGTCCAGGGAACCTCAATGCATTTTGTTTATTGGTGTTGGGACTTCATTGTGTGTCTAATTTTATCACTATTGATATTAAGTATTGGTAATCAAGAAGATCGATAGCAGATTTGGATATATTAGAAGTCATATGCATTTGCAGGAAAATAAATGAAAAGGTTTTGTGTCAAAATTGAGATGACAAGTTTTCTACTTGGAGGCTGTGTGGTTTTGAAATGCTATCAGGATAAATATAGTTTAAAATAATAACAAAAATCATACAGATAATGTAAAAAAAATGCTGAATATCGATCCAATAATTGATCAACCTGAAAATCAGTTAACATCTCAGTCTAGCAGTGTTTGTTTCAACAGTTTACAGTGAATCCTCCCATTAAAACACAAGTAAAAATCTTGCAATTAAAACATTTTTTCTAAATCAAAAGTGCATATATATATAGCAAGAAAATATCCTTAAGTGACAAAATTTAAGTATTCACTAAATTAAAATAGGGAATTAACATGTACGTAGTACTTATGTATGTATGTGTATATATATATATATATATATATATATATATATATATAAAAAAAAAAATATTTAATATTATTTATCAACTATAATGTGTAATGCCTTAAAATTTCAATTAAATGTGGTGCTTCAACAAATATATTCTGTCTGTTAGACAGAGATGCCTTGTTTCTGACAAATGCAAGATGGCACTAACAGCCGCAAAATGGTTAAAATCAGGGAAGTACCTTAAAAAGCCTTATTACTCGTTCTAGATTCCAGGAACTCACTTACTGTTTGTCATGGTTTCAGTCCATGATCTGCTCCTTGTACCTAAAAGTACTCCCACCTCTTACAACTACCCCCAGAGGAGTATATCTAATTTCCACGTTGGCACATCTCCTTTTTTTTTGCCTTTTAATCAACAAGTGTGTGCCTGCTGAGCACCTTGCTTTTGATAGCAACCCACAGATGCAGGGCCTGTCAGCAGTGTAATGAGAAGCGCGTTGTTCCCTTGCAACATATTGCCAAGATATGGATGGATAATTATCTAATCAAGACTTTGTGAAAGTGCCGCCACTTACTCACTGCTGACCTGCTAACCGTCTGCCAGAGTTTTTGCTGCAAGATGTTTACATACTATAAATTAATCACGTAGGTATATTTTGGTGCTTGTTATGGAGCTTTCTATTGTTTGAATGTTTACATGGGTGCAGATAAGCAGCTTTTTGTAATATGTACACAGACAAAACATGGACAGGAATAGAAATGTATGTTGAAAATAAAGATTTAGGTTTCGAATTGAGTGATTTTTTTTTTTTTTTGATGGATTGTTGTTGCTTAGCAGGGCTGAACGGTGGAGTTTTTTAACTGCAGCTCCACTGCAACACGATATTATATGCTGACACTGTAATGCCCAAGTGAGATCTGTGTCTTCATGGTCATTTCTAAAGATTTGACAGCGCACAAAGTGGAGAAGACACACCAAAGCAGGTTTAGTGGCCACTTATTAAGCATAAATCTCCCCTCAGCACTCTTGATTTCAATTCCAAAGGGAACTGTGAACCACCAGAGGGAGCAACAAGCTTTGATTCCTCATGGAACTCTAAAATCTGTCATGCAGAATATCTAATGATTTGCAGGACCCAAAGCCGTTTATTTTTTTTCTCTACCATTGCTGAATACTTATTGTTTATTGGTTAGTTGAGGAGGGAAAAAACTTTAGTTTGATGCTCTTTGTTGTAGTTTTTAGTCTCTGTGAGGCGCTTGTTTCACAGCTAAATTAATGCAATCACAATATTAGTTTGCTGAGATATTAATCTTGTTTTGTAGCCTTCTTCGCGCCGTGCTGTCTGAATCAACGTCTTAGCAGGGGGAGCGCCGGCACACCACACTACATTCTTTGATTATGTGTGGGAAAATGTCTTCCTCACCATTGACAATCTGTTGATACCTTGCAAAATCTGAGATGAAAGGAAATACAGCTTAGACTGTGAAAAATCCTTGCCTTCTCACCGGGAGGTAAAAGTACTCTCACAAACATTGAATTGTACATCTGAAGTGTTATCAATTCCACCTGAAACGGAGGGCCCCGGTGGCAGAGCTGAACCCCTGTGCTTTTGATCGCACCAGCAGCACCTGTAAACAAGTATTTTCCCATCTTCCCTCTCTGTCTGTCTCTCCATTTCCCTCCCTTTCTCTTCTCCCGCTCCCCCACCAAGGTGTCTGGAGGGGGAGGTTCCTTTGATTATCTCTGCTGCCGATTAATTGCTTTTCTTAACCTCTGCACAGACGTGCTCCTACACCGCCCCAGAGCCTGCTGCACGCGCTCAGATGGACCCCTGCCAGGAGGGGGAAAAAAAACAAACCACGCCACGCTTCTACCTCCCCACCTTCTCCCAATTACTGACCTTCATCCTTTCATTTCGCCTCGGGTGTTATCGCCGGCATTATCAGTGTATTTACTTTGTTTGTTTAGCTAGTTACTTGGCGCACTGCAGCATTTCTCTGCAAGATTTTTTTTTTAAGGCGAACTGAGGTGTATTAATTTTTTGGGAAGAGTTACAGCAGCGGATGAGATGAGTTTGTGTTGTCAGGTAAATGCATTGTGTGTCATAAAGTGTCTCTGGGTCACCAAGTGAGGTGAGTTTTATGCAGGAATATTATCTTTTTTTTTTTTTTTTTTGAACTGTCCTTATTCCATGATTAAATAGATCTTGGCCTTGAGATGTGCTGGCCAAGCATTTTCAGTCACTTTTTTTACTCCCCCAACACTGAGTGCTCTTTTCCATCTCACTTTGCCTTTGAGACAAGCATGTGCATCACGTTTCGGAAAAGGTCCCACCCCCTGCCTCCAAACACTGTCATATAGCCATGAACTGTCTTCTTCAGACCTTGGCCTGTTCTTTTTCTTTTAGGATGTCCTGAAAGCATGTCCAGGAGCCATCTAAATGATTTATGTGCTCCATCTCACATGCAGACCACCTACACTACCTTTCTACTTTGGACAACACTGGACACCACTGTGTGCTAAAATGTACAACTTAATATTTGCTTGCCACAGGAGTAAAGAAAAGTTTTAGTCAAATGTTTTTTTTTCTGCTGTTGAGACTTTTAGCGCTGACTGACAGTTCAAAATTTAAACATGAAAGTTTCTGTTCCAGCCTTGAGATGTTGGCAGAAAAGTGTTGGAATATAACCTTTCTAGTCTCTGGCAGGAGTTTTATAATCCATAACTCTGACTTTTTGGTCTTGGTTTCCCTCCAGTTCATCTTTTTTTATCTCAATAAGTGAATCCAGATAAACTTACAAGTTTTGCATGACTGTTTATGACATTACTGTAAGTGGCTTCAGGGAATTTTTTTTATTTATTTTTTTTATGCGAGTGTCGCCTAATTGGTTCAGGTGTTGGATACAGAGAGCACTGTGGGACTCCAGTGGAAGACGAGACGACCTACACACGCACTCTCAGATGCACAAATGCAAAATCTGCATGTGAGGCGTTAACAGACACATAATGTGCACACTGACGCACTCATTCACTCACTAACAGGCTAGACTCCCTGGACTGTATGGTACAGTGGTGTTGCAGATTTTTTTCCTTTCCCATCAGCAGAAAGCTGGGATGAGCTGAGCTAATTGAGCTGGGAGGCCCGGCGGGGGAACGAGGCCCCTTCTCACACTGGCTCGTCACTTCCTTTCTTTATCCATCCACTGCTGTGTCTTTAGTCCCATATCTCCAAACCACTCTGCGCTGCACAAAAGCCTCGACTTTAATGTATGACTCAGTGTTTCATTAACGCCATATGGATATGAAGTGAGTTAAAGGATGGGTTAAAAGCATTACAGATTCCATTTTTTTCACGGTAAGTGATAGCAGTGCTGTGTTGGGTATGTGGATGTTTATTTCACATACGTGTCCAGTCTGGCAGGTAATTGTTTTCTGAGCGCAGTGCTACACCTTACGCTACACACACCACGAGCTAAAATGAACAAACTGCATTGTCTGTATCACAGCAGACTAGCTGACAACAAAAGCAGATTACCTGTTCTATTTGAGGGATATTAAGACATTACATGCCATTCGATGGGCCCTGGGAGGCCCGTCATAAAAGCCACAGCAAGCTGTTGAGACAGAGACTCGGAGTTGTTTCCATTCTTTAGCCGCACTTGGGGACTGATTATGGTCAGGCAAACGGCCTCTACCTGGAAAGTCACTTTCACTTTCTCGTCCACCATTTGTTAGTATGGCTAATGTCTCATTAAGTCTCACAGAGGGGAAATGATGTGCTCTTTGGGTGAAGGTTAGGCTCTCAGCTTATCATGAGACAAAAGAGAGACTGATTATCACAGCACAGGCGTGCTTTAGCCTGTGTCTTTCACAACAAGTCCTATTTGTGTTACTGCTCGAGCTGCTTCATTACCCATAATCTATTAGCCCTCCCTCCACCTCCCCCAAGTAAAAGTTAAAACATTTGGGCTAAATGATGAATGCTTGATCACTTTTGCATGGTGTTCTATGGAAAGGAGTGGACAGAAAGGGGGTGGGGGGTAAATTTTACACTATCAAGGAGATAATTACAAAGCAATCATAAGCTGTTTCCGGTAAAGTGGTAAACAAGCCAAGGGCTTGTGCTCTTTTCCCAAGAATAATTAAAAGTCGCTTTGCATTCTATGCATCAGTGTCCTTTCCTCCACTCAGTGGCCACCTCTTGGCATAATAAAGCTGGCTGAGTCTTACCATAGGGGAGGGGTCCTTTACTCAAAAGTGATTTGGCATTTTCTGGACCTTTTCCTGTCGTGTGTCTCCTCATAAATCTGCTGTAGAAGACTCGTAGCTTTGAATATGTAGTTTGCACTTCTCTGCCTTTCCCTGTCCTTAATTTTTTAATCATTTTTTTTCCTGGGGCCAACAGGCACTTCTGAACAGCTGTGAATTGCTGTGTCACACAGTGGGAAGGTTTCCAGATATGGACTACTACTCCTCCATGGCTTTGCCTTTAATGCCTCAGTAACGAGTTCATTCATTGATTGGTCTAGACTTAAGAGCATGGCGACTTGCTGGCGGAGGTGTGTAGGAATATTAGATGAGAAGCCCATCCATTTGGCAGAATTCTCAACCATAAAAATTCCAATCAACTTTTTCTCAGAGTGACATTAAAAGAGGATATTTATATGCAACCTGCACTGTAGCCACAACTCAATACTTAAATTCAGTGCAAATTAGCTCATTTACTGTGAATAGTATTTCCATTTTGTGGATTTCAGCAATCAAAAAGTCTTTTTCACTAACTTAAATCCTATATAAGTGGTTATACTATATAAAAAAAACTAATCCTATATACAGTAAGTGCTTTCAGCAAGTACTTTGTTATGACATCTTGCCTCAGTCTGCCTGTTCAATCCTTTTAACACAGTCCAAGACTATCAGACGAGAGCAAACACTAAGGCCAGCTTCCTTTGCATGTTATCAAATTCCTCTCCGTTTCCTAGCCCTGTCTATAACTTAAGGTGCCTGCAGGCTGTGTCACATCTCAACGTTGACATGCAGTCGTTACTCCACTTCTAACAACGCTAGAATCAGTCAATTATCCATGGAATCGATCAACATAACCCCACTGCCACTCATTTAAAGGAGCCAATCAATCTGCATGGGCCTTTTTTCTGTTTTCCCTGTCGTGTTTCGAGCATTTGTGTGCGTGTCTGCGTATGTGTTCGGCGCTGTGGGTTGGCCCATGATGGATCTACTCGAGTGACAGCTCGTCTACTGATTTATGGTTGTTTATCACCGGAGTAAGACTGGAGTTGACCTCTCATCTAGGCTGCCGCCACTTCCCATGATGCCTGTAAAACTGTACACTGAGTTGCTTGACAACACCTTGCTGGACAGAAATCATGTCGCCCAGAGAGCAGACATTTGTGTGTTTTTAAGCACCTGAACTTTTAAGTGTTTGTCCTCAAAAGCTCTTAATTTTTGCACACTTGCACCGTAAGCTCCGGCTGCACTCACCAACTCCTCTGTGACTTCATTACTAAATGAAACAACCCGTAATTCCACATCCCCATCATGGATAAATGCTGCAGCGGCAGTCTGCGATGCACTGAGGGTGGGGTTGGGAGGGGGACACGGCGTCCTCCATACCTGATGACATGCGAGGTTTATCACGTTGAGCAGAGACATGGTCACCTTACCCCGGGCCTCATTGTGACAGCCAGCAAGTCACTTGAGAGCACCATTGGAAATCAATATTCCCCCACTCTTTAATTGTTAGAAAAAAATCTTCCCTGTTTACAGCATCACATCATCAGTCAGGACAACTTGACTTTCATTTATTTTTGCCTTTTCCTGCATTCCTTCTGTCTCTTCCTCGCTCTCTAACACTTTCTCCTCTGTGGGTTGTGCTGGCTGGCGGTTTGTTTGGTGAATTACGTAACAGGGACTGGCTGGATCTTATTTTTGGGGGGGGACCTACTTGATATGTATACAGAAGCTTTCCTGGTTAACTTCAGTGCGATTCAGGCATTTGTGTGTCTTATCTCAGTGAATGTTTGCCTCAGTGTGAGCACTTCCACTATTGTCTTGAACTAACAGAGGACATGTGCTCGCTTCTGTCCTCTGTTGACTTCCAGACGCAACTGCCTCACTATGCTTGTGTGCTGATTCCAATCAGACTCACTTTAGATCACACTTTTACCAGTGATTCCCAGCTCGTGCGTTATGACTCTTTATAGCCAAGTAATGCTGACCTCACACCCTTTATCGCAGGTTATATTTTGTCTGAAATCTGTGAGCAGTTTAGAAGTAGTGCAGTGCAGCAAAGAATTTCACTCTATATTTGTTCTTGAACACACTGCTGAGTGGACTTGACCCCTGTCGCTCTTCCTCACGGCACTGATAACATTTTGACAAACTATACAGAGTTCACCACAAAATGGAAGGCCTCAAATTATTTCCAGTAGCAAAGCACTTCAAACTAAACTCTGTCTTGTTTTTTCACAGCTGAGTCATACTTTAAAAATAATGAAGAATTGACATCTTCAGGCTGGGTTAGTCACTTGTAAGAGTCCTGCTGTGGCATCTTCCTTTCTCTTTTAGTCAAAGTATCTGTGCAAGGATTTAATATATTTCTTTTCTTTTTGTTCAAACATGTCAGCATGGATGCATGATATCACCATGATGAGCATCAGCTGATAAAGGCTTTAGAATGAAATATTGGCATTTGACGCTTAAAGTTTCCTTTTTTGTTTGAAATAGTACATAAAAATAAATGTTTGACATTAGGGCGTCATCCCAGTTGACTAGTAGTGGTTAATTAAAGCCATTTGTCGAACAGCATCAGAAAATGATTTTAGATTTTACTACAGCTAATCTATGCTATGTTTTCTTACATGCATGTCCTTTATCTTCTGCCTTATTGGTTAATATATTTCAATCGTTCCAATTATTAAAGACAGATGATCAATTAATCCTCAACTTGATGTTCTTTGGAATTAGGTGGAAAGAATATGTGCATATATCAGTATGTGTAAAATGATATATGGCAATGGACAATATATGCAGATATCTGCATATATTGTCCATTGCCAGTCAAAATATAGGAAAAGTAAGTTTGGATTTGAGGACATAAGATTGCTATTCGTTGACAATTAAAAAATTGAGAAACTCAGAAGAAATAAACATTTTGTGTTGCAGTAGTGCTTTCCCTCCTTTACCATCATGTTGAAGGTCCACCATATAGTTTTTGACCACTAGTAGCACTTTTTTTGTGCAAGTATGTTCTCATTTTGTTTATATCTTATGCAGGTGCACAAGGGCACTCTTGCCTGCATGTAAGCAAAGTGCTTGCTGTGGGTTTCACACTGTAAGCACTGCAGTCTGCAAGCAGAGGCGAGGAAAAAGAAGCTGCTAAACAAATATGGAGGTAAACAATGCACAATTTACAGTATAAAATATGATTTTTTAGGGAGGAAGAGCTCTCCATGCCTCCAGGCTTTGAGGATGTACCCAATGTGTTTTGTGACAAATACTAATTGTAAACAGAACTTTGTTTGCAAAAAAAGAGAAAAAACTCCACAGGCCACTTTTAATCATCTTGTGTCTCCCATGATTTTTCTTTCAACCCACTGGGGGTTCCGACCATCAGACGGGGAACTACTGCCTCAAATAAAACAACTTCATTAATTAAAAATATATTAAAATTGACCAAATTCAGCTACATTCACAAGTTATCTTATGTTTTTTTCCTACACACATGTCAAAGCAGTCAATGCCTTTCTTATAAGAAGCCCAAAGCCAATAGTTAGCTTGTTTCCTCTTCTCCACAAGCTTCTCCTATTAGTGTGTTACCTGGGGAGGACCACAGCTCCAAAACTGTGATTAGACCCTCTCTGGCTAATTAACTGCTCGGGCCACAGTTGGTCATTTGCAGCGTTTAATGGAGGAATGATGCCGCAGCTGTCCTTCGTCTGTCATTCATCTGACTCGTGCCCTTTATGCCACAATTTGTGCCATAAAATTTATAAATAGCCAAAGCTAGCATAGCATTTATCACTCTCATTAAAGAGACAGAGAATATGGTGCACACTGCATTTTCGTTTAAAGCGGCGAAGGCTGTGCTTTAATTACGAGGAGGAGAGGGAGTGTGTCGAAGGCTTTTGTCCTAGTAGAAGAAATTCCTGGTGAATCCTGGAGAGAGGACCCAATTATGACAATGTTGTGGTACTTTAAAATGCCGCAAGCGGGGCTGATCGCTGTTAATTTTCCTGTCCTCCCTCTTCTCTCTTGCTCTCCAGCTATTCAGGGCAACAGGCTGCTTAATTATTTATACCTATCCATTACAGCATGAAAATGGGGAGGACACTAACATGCATACAACTGAAGGAATCTAATATTCCCTCCTAGTGTGTTCAGTTTAGATTTTAACTCTCTCCTAATCCTTCGCTCTGTTTAGCAACAATACGGGAAGTCGTAGCGTTCAACTGTATCCTGAGCAGATGACTTTGCTTAGAGTTTTACCTGCTTGCACCAACATGAACTAACGGCTGTACTGTCTCTTACCCACCCACTTAATCACACAAGCCCCAGGCGCCATAGTATCATCCGGTTGTTGTGTGTTCATTAGGCAGGCGGAATGTTTGCCCACTCTGCCCTCTTGTGTGCTTAGAAACAGTTTAATCATTTTTTTCCCCGCTACTTTTCATTTCTAATTCAGGCCATCTTTTACATTCTAATCATCATGTGCACGAGCAGCAATTTAAGATGGATTGTGTACAGTTTTTTCCCCCCAGTTCAGTACCCAGTCCCAGTAATGTTTCCACCCCTTTATCCTCTCTGTGTTTATTTCTAACATTGTTCTCTTGCATCTGTGACTAGCCTGCACTTCCTCTTTTTTTTTCTTTCTTTTTTTTAGCGCTGTTCCCGAGGGAAAGTGGGTAGCACATGTGAACGGATCACTTCTGATTAGCGGGGATGCTTTAGAAAGACGCCTGTAGTGTTTTTTTCCCCACTAGAAACAAACAGTGGTGTGGCCTCCCCAAGGGAACACTGCCATTTTCTTAGCACAGCAACAAACCCTGTGAGAAGTTGTGTTATCTCCCAAGTGCTGTTAACTTTAGGCTTTAAAACGGGTGCTTGCCGATGCCTTGTTTTTCACATCACAAGATGCTGATATCGTGCGGGATGGTGACGGAGCTGATTTTTTAAAAAAAGACTGTTTGATTCAGCTCCATCTATTCTACACATAAGATGGCTTTTTAATTTTGTAAGAGCTTCACAACATAAACTCGCTGTCATTCAATTCTCACTCTGCAAATTTACATATAAAGTGTCTGATAAGCATATTTGTGTGTCGCCAACTCACTTTGTACAATTTGTGTCAAAACATAAAGGCTAGAAGAAAATTTGACTTTGTTTTGAATAAATTTGAATCCTATAGCGTCTTGTGTGCCAAGTGGCAGCATGAGGAAAGATATGGGAGGTAGGTAAATAGTGCAGGAGGGTGGGGAGCAGAAGCAGGCGACTGATTTGTCTCCGTTCTGTCGGGAGGATTTACGGTGCAAGTGTGTTGAGCCATCAATCAATTGAGGCGCACTCCAAGGACAACTTTGTCTCTTTATGCAATTTGTAAGGCTGTCCAGTCAAATTGATTCCTTAACCAGGAGCCGTCCAGCTCAGAGAGAAGAGTAAACCCCCCTGAAAAGAACATCAACCTCTGTGTTTGCTGTAAACCAGACAATAAATGATACGACGCTCGACTGTCAATGGACACAATCCAACTGCGAAATAAAGTGGGCGACTTTAAAAAAAGAAGATTAAAAGTGATCGCGGAAGTGATTGATTAAATGTGATTAAATGGAACAACTGAGGATTGATGCTGTTGAGTTCCGGTGACAAATGATTTTGGCATTATGATTGCTGTACTCAGTCCTTTGTAGGTTAAATCTTCAAGAAAAAAAGGTAAATTATATTTACAGTCAAAAATGGACATTTATACCCAAAATTTAATACTCTAAAATACAGATATATTGGCTGTACAATTTGGCCTGTTCATAAATCATTTAGGGAAATTGGTGTCTTATGAGATTTGTTACTGTAAATCATGTTTGTCACTTTATCCACAATAATGGCATGTTTCCAGGGATGTTAGTTTGAGTAAATCCACCTTGTATGTCCAGACTGAAATATCTCAACTGCCGGAGGGATTGCTGTGATATTTTGTGCAAGCATTAGTGATCCACAGAGAAGGAATCCTGATGACTTTGGTGACTTTTAGTAGCCAAAAGTGAAATGTTTCAACATCTACTGCTGTCGATGCACACATTTTCAGAAATGTTCATGATTTCTAATAACCACCAAGTCTGAGGCTGAGATTTGTGATTTTTACTGAAAATACTGGATGGATTAGAAAGTGTAATGTCTTCATGTTACCTTCAGCATAAATTATAGTAGCTGTGATGATCCTGCGGCTTTTCATTGATTGCCGTCACTGGGTCAAAATTTCAATTTGTTCAGCATCTGACCAAATCCCATCAAAGTAAATGATGTTTTCATTAGTCTGAACATTACTTTTTGCTTAGAAATAAGTATCAGATGTTAGCATGGGAGTAAGCTAAACTAAGATACCTGGTAAATAGACCAAATACAAGATTGGCAGTGACTCCAGACTTGATATTTGCAAAATGTTTTAATCTGAAAATAGAATTGTTTAGCATTCAGCCTTTTCCCTGAGGCTGTATGATGCCACAACTGGACACAGGCTAAACTCCTCACTTACTGAACATCTGCGTGTTAGCTAGGTGGCTGCAGCATGATGCACAGAGAACCATCTAGTCTCCTTAAGTTACTGCAGGGCACTCAGACAGGAGTTGTTTTTTTACAAAGCTTTTTAAACGTCAATACTACAATGCTCATTTAACTTGCATTTAAAAGTGTTATGGTGATCAGTGTTCATTGATTTAATTTTTTTCTAAACATAATTTGCTTTATCATTGAAACAACAAAACAATGATGGTGTAACGTTTTGACTGTTTCTCATAAAAAAATGCCCAAAAGGGAAGCCGGAGGAAAGCCACATCTCCTCAATTGGTGCTGAGCAAGCACTCAGTCTTCTTTCATGTCGACTGTGTGGTGATTTGGGACGTTTAGCGGACAATAGGAGAACGATTACAGAAACAGGCTGTACACTTGAATAATTGATGCCGGAAATCGTGCTCAGCTTTTCAGAAATCATAATGATCCCCCCTTATCCTTTACCCCAACACGTGCGCACACACACGGTCAAGTTTCCATCACTTCAGAGGACATTTACTTATCTTAATTTCCTGGCGACTTACCTGTAGCATTACTATTACATGCCTAACCTAACTTTAAACTAAGTTTTCAATCTAAAATGAGGCTTTTTGTGCCCAAAATGGAAGCAGGTCTGCACAATGTGACTGTATAAGCGGATATGTGTCCTCACAACATGAGTAATACAAGCACACACACACACATTATAATCCATTTGTGTACAAACGCCTACAATCAACTGCAATGACTTGCCTAGGTGCAGTGATGACATTAATGTGGGAATAATAATAAAAAG
Organism: Amphiprion ocellaris; assembly: GCF_022539595.1. Lineage (NCBI taxonomy): Eukaryota > Metazoa > Chordata > Actinopteri > Pomacentridae > Amphiprion > Amphiprion ocellaris. The sequence continues at coordinate 9,613,699 of NC_072788.1, forward strand.
AAAACAACATTAATGTCACATGATAAATTATACCGCCGAGCAAATGTCTTGGCATTGCTTTTAATATGGTCTTTAAGATTTTAGATTAGCATCCCCTCATTTTTCTGCCATGAAAATCAAATTCAAAGGAACATTTTCCATCCTTTCAGCTCGCTGAAATGACTAGAAACATAAATATAGAAACAAATTGAGTCAAAGATTATCTAATGGAGCGTGCGTCAGTGCAGTTTGTCACAAGCCTTATAGGAGTATTGCTCAGCGGCCACAGTTCTTTAACTATTGAAACCCTTTTATTTTCCAAATAGCATCAGTTTTGCGCTGTTGTGGTGTACTTTATCATTCATTTAAGACGTGAAAACATTCTGCCACCAGTAAGCCTTTGACAGCTGGGACAAGGCACATATCACATCCATGTGAAGAATGGCTGAATTTATGACAACAAATAGCCTGAAAATATAGTTCATTTCAGTTTGATCAGGGGAAAAAAAAAATCCATCTCAGGGCTGTCTGACAAACAGCGCCATGGCATGTCAGCCTTGCTGCACATTTTGCGTGTGATAAGGAAAATCTAGAGGGAGGGAGATCCAATATTAACGACAGTGGTTTCTTTCACAAAAGAGATCTTTTTGGATGTGACATCGCTGGCAGTCGTAGCAAGATGTGAAATATCAGTCAGCAGCCCTGGACTGCCCCGGCAAAGGCCTCAAATTCACACTGAATTAATATTTATTTAAACTTGATTCAATTTAAATATCATTTCTGACAATTAAAACCATGCTTCATGACCGGTTTTATCTTTTTGTCTATTTAGCCATATCCTTTCAGTACTTTAGGAACTTTTTTCAAGGAGCTTAAAGGTTCCCTCAGACACATTTTTGAAGACAGATGATCTGCTGATGGAAGCAGCAGCTGTTTTTAGGTTCATTTTGTTGCATGAATACACAACAAACTGCTCCTCTCCAGTCCAGTAGATCATGTTAATGCGGAACAACGATGACGACATGAAACTGAACAGTAAAGCAAATGCTGCTCTTTTCAACTGGTGATATTGTTTGTTTAATGTGAAATACTTGGATGCAAAAATGAAAAAAAGGTTATTTTCGTTGAACTTTTATAACTGATTGGTCAGGTATGACACATTATACATCACAATATTGTTAGGTCGTCGAATCCAAGTTGAACAGTTCTGGAGTTTTAAGATGCTTCTTAATCAATGAGAAATAATAGTGAATATTTCCGACTTTTATTGTTAAAAGTTCCTGACATTTTGTCTTTCAAACATCACCTCAAATTTCAGTATGTGGAATAATGGGCTGAAACTGGGTCAACATGCATGTAAGAAAGAATATTTGATATATCGATCTAAAATTTCACAGATATAATTTTAAATATCCATAATTTATGATTAAAGTTTCAATCTAAACAGAGGTGACTGAGCAGAAGTGATTTGAGATGAAATAACCCAGAAGTGAATCGAAAGCCAGTTTCATGAAGTTGTTTGCATCTCAGGGAACTCGGTACAGCATTTGTGAACATTATTTCTGGTTCAGTGGAGTTCATGAGCATGTACTTGAGTGAAGACTGAGAGAGGACAAATGTGTGCCAGGAGAGACTTCATGATGATTGGACTTACATTACAAAGGCTAATCAGTGACTTTGCCACAAGGCAAGTATGGTATTTGGCGTTCAGGTAACGGCAGGACACCCTCGTGGAGGGATGGATTTCTTTTTTCTTTATTTTTATTGGATTATTCAGACATGGTTTCCTTGTGTGGCAGATAAAATGCTGAGGGATAATTTTGTCCTGGGTATGAGAAATACACATGGCAGCCGTGTGGAAATAGAGCTTAGTTTAAAATAGGATGAAGGACTGTGGATGTAGTTTTTTTTTTTTTTTTTAGTTTTTTTTTGTAAACCGTCAGTCTCTGATGAAAGGCCCAAGACATGTTGCCCGTGATTTTTTTGTCCCGTAATTGGCCTCTATGGACAGATTCGATTAGTGACTGCCTGAGGAACCTCTAACCTTTTTTGTACCAACTAGTTCTAAACTTTGTCCAGGGCTCAGGGAGTTCACAAGAAACAAATGAACAATTCATGGACCCAGTTGTGCTCAGATTTCACTCTGCTCCACTCCTTGGTGGGAAATGGCAAAATATAAAAGGTTTTGACATAAAAGGCTTCATCCAGACAACTCAAATGCCTTTTCAATGCATACAAGACACTAGGATGGTGTGATGTCTGAGTGCACTGCTTTAGGTTTTGGTGGACAGGACATCACAGCCACTTCTGTCTCCTTTTGAAAGTTGGGCATAGTCCGTCTCTCGCAGATTATTAGACATTCTGCTCACCTGTGCATTTGCCAAGCGAGGCATTGTGCTGCTATTGATTGACCGAGACCCGGTCAGTCAGGAAGAGTGTTTGCCCGCCAGGTTATCAGTGACATCACTCCTGAGAAAGGCAGTGTTTGCCTCTCCTTTTCCTTATCGATAGTTTGGTGAGTGCATTAAGAGTGGCTGCTCAGCCTGATTTATTGAGACACGCCAGCGCCTCTCTGCGCACCCCAAAGGCACCGGGTAACAATCCAGTCTCACTTCCTTTCCCTGCAAACACTGTTTATTTACTCACTCTCAGGGAGGCAATGAATGCAGCTCTGACTGACAAACAATCTTATGATGCAGCCTTCATGTCAGGACGGGATTTTTTTTTCTCTCTGTCTCTCTCCCTTACTTCTCTCCATTCTTCCTCTCTCCAGAATATCTCAGTCAGTTGTCAGTCCTTTTTCCCTAGCCATGGGCCCTGTTGACACAGGAATCCGTCACTTCTCACATGGGGGAGAGTGGGACATGTTGGCGGCCATTACTATTCATGAGGCAGTGTGATCCACTCTGTCACCCGTTGTCAGCAAGAGGTGTCTGTCTGCACTGCCGCTCCCCTTACTCTCTTTATCAGCCAGGGGTGGCTAATGAGAAGCACCAGGTTAATACCAGCACTAGAACAGCAATGGCTTTAAACCTCTTAATTCATTTAGACACTGCTAATTGAAACCCATGTGAACTACACTCTGGACATCATCCATTTTCCTGCGAGCCGCTGCCGAAAGGAAAAATGTGTGCGCAATTTGATCTAATTTTTTTGAAAGTGACGCCAGGATTAACTCACCTTGAACCAGATCACTTCTCTGTGCATTTGCATCTTTTTCTCTTTTTGAGCCCTGCACAGGATTGCCATTAAGTCAGAATTGAGTCGTGCTGGGAAATGTCAGAAGACAACCACAACCAAATAATGTACTTAAAAACCAGCAGTGACATGCAATACCGAAAATAACCAGCTTTGGATAGTCGCAGACATCTTAGTCCAATTAAAGCGAGTAAAAACAGCAGCCATGACTAAGACTAGACAACCTCCTGGATGTGGCACAGTGTAAATTAAAAACTCTTATTCACCCCGCAGTTGTCAGACATGACTTAGTCATCCTGCACTTGAGTGTTTTATCAACATGCAGCGACCACTGAGGGCTTGTTGACTAAAACCAGGAGTTCTGACTCTCCCTCCTTCCACCTCCATCAGCCTTCTTGCATATTTATCCTGGCAGCTTTTGTCAATGCTGCTGGAAATGAATATTGACAAGAGTGAGAGGGCGTTCTCCATCCCACCACACCATCCACTCGGTGGACTTGGCACCTTAAGGCCTTTCCGTCCCTCACTGAGGTAGCTGAGCACAATGCACACCAACTTTTTTCTTTTTTCTTCTTCTTTTACTGCTATCACTGATGCATCTTTCTGCTACACTGAAGGGCTGTGGCCTAATGATGGGAGATCATTCTACCTACCTCAGATGCAGCTGTAAATATTCAAATGAGCCATCATCAGTCGATGGAGTGAGAGATAACGGGTCCATCTTTTACCTGCCCCTTCTTGTGTGCGACAGCAGGATATATTTAGTTGACGGCATCATCGTCCCCAAAAGCGCTTGATTTGCCAGCATAAATTTCAGCAGACACACACTCCCTCCCTGCGCCTGCAGAAGCAAATGCTTATTCATTTAGCCATTTGTCATTTCAATAGTTATTTTATGGTGGTGCTGTATTAATTGAACTGCTTCTACTGCACAACAATTCAAGGCCCAGTACATCTATTACAAAGGGAGTGTGCCGGAAACATTGCCGAACAGGCTCACAAATCAGCCTAAGCTGAGAGGGGAACCTCACAATAATGTAACACAATCACACTAATCTTTCATTTACAATGTGCTCCTTCCTCAGCCATGCAAGGAAAATGTCTTAAAAGCCCGAAGTGGCTGCAGTGGAAAAATCAGATTGGCTGCATGGGAGTTCCACTAGATTACTGTGTGCTCGGAGTTGTTGTTGTTGTTGGGAGGAAATATCCTATATGTTAAAGAAGATTACATGAGAGGTCGTTTTTGGCGCTCATTATTTGGGCTGTCACATTGGAGGATTGTGCTGGAAAGTTTTTGTGTAGGTAGGGAGAAATATCTTGAAGTGTTTTATTGTATCTTTATGGCAGAGGTGGTGAATCCGAAGAAATTCTCCACTGAAGGTACCAACTTGTAGAGTGGGTGTGCATGAGACTGCACATGTGAATATAGCCATTAGCTGTTAGTCGGCTATAAGATTTGCTGTCTTGCGTGTAGTCACAGTTCACCCACACAGTTCTGCTCAGATTGTGATGATTGCATTTACATGATTTTGGGAATGTGGTTATTAGTAGTGACAGCAGATACAGAAGTAATTCCTGTCTTTGGATAGCTTATTGTACATTTTACACATCTTACGAATAGAGAAACTGCTACCTTAAAGATTTAAAACAATATGACAAAGTTTTTCAATCTTTCTTTAGATCTTGTGCTTTTTATAGATTTTTTTTAGGCCTATTGTAAAGCGTGGTTTAGATGTAGATGTCATCTAAAAGAGATTTATTCATGTAAAGGAATCCAAGCCATCACAACTAAACTCAAGTCAAATAATAGACAAAAATTTGCATGCTGAACTTAAAGTGAAACCGTCTTATTACAACAGAACAGATAAAATTTGAAAAAAAAGAGAAGAAAGGAAAAAAAGGCAGAAAGAAAAAGAGAAACACAACAGATATTAAAGATGCCTGTCACTGTTGATGGCTTTTAACATGCTCCACTCATGTAAACACACAACTGCTCTGTATGTTGTCACTCTGCATGGAGCCTTTCCTCGCTAAGGTAGAGCGTTTGTAGTTTCTGTGTTTGTCTATAAGCAGCGTAACACCAAAAGTATCAGGTGCAGATGTGGCTCTCTTTCTATAAAATGGTGAGATAAGGCTTCTGCAGAACTCCAAAGTGTCCTGCGAGTTACTTTAGAAACTAACAGGAGCAGTGAAACTCTTCTTAAACTTTGCAATTTTGCTTCACATGTGTGCCAAACTGGACACACTAAAAAATAGTACCTGGGTTCAGCAAAAAGAATTTGCATCGGCCTTATTGAGTCTTTTGCAACTAATGAAATTATGCTCAACCAACAAACTGCATTAAGTTTAGGAAATTATTTTTTTCCTTCAAAATTTAATCTTCCTAAATGATTGGTTGATTGATTTAATTGTTCCAACTAATATTTCCACATTATTATGAAAACAAGTTTTTATGCTACAAAATATTTGAGTTAAGTTTTCTCAATTAAATTTTGTGTAGTTTTTGGCTTTTTCATATTTTTATTCATGAAATTCATTTATTCATCAACAAAACTGCTGACAAAAGAGAGTTGTAGGCAGCATGGTGATCCAGGTGGAAGACAAAATATTCGGTTGGAAAAAACAATGTGCTGAAAAAGTAGGACCTAATTTATTTACATTCTTCAAACAAACAGGAGACTCTCAGATGTACGTCGCTTCGGATCAAAATGTCTGCTAAATGAAATTGTTGAACTGTAGAAGTGAATAGAATTCCTTTTAATCATTGCACAGAGTACAATAAAATTAGGCAGCAATCCTGTCAGTGTATTCATAAAATCAGACAATATTTTTAAACATGAATAAGGAGATGTGCAAATCTAAAAATATACATGTGTATCTATGAAAACAGTAGGATAGTTTATATTTGTAGATTCTAGATGTATTTAGAACGATAAAAACAGTCATTGCACTTCTTGGTGTTGCACATTGCTGAATGTATATGAAAAAGTAATGGCTTAAAGTTGTGCAAAAATTAGATACAAGGTGCATCTGTATGTAAACATGTGTAGGTTCAGTAAATAAATAAAAGGTGCGTAAGAAAGAAAAGTAGATAGTAGAAATAGATATTTCCAGATATGTTAATTTAATGGAGTAAATTAAATTGAGTGAAATTGTTAGTAGTAACCATGCATTTAATGAAGTGATAAAAATTATTTTTTGCAGTGTCGGTATTTGTGGATTATCTGTAGTGTTTTTCACAACTGAAATATATTTATATACAGAAATTACAAAACAATAAAAGACAAAATATGCAGATATTTACTGTGCTTTCCACTCTCTTTGAGTCTCCATCCACCCCTGAGGGAAATATCCGGTTTTAAAAAGTGGGTGAAACACAAACTTCAACTGTAACTTCACTCCAAATATCACATTGTGCTCGGTTTAGTGGAGGATTTTTTCCCCATCAGTTTTTACTGTGACAAAGCTAAAGTGCTCATTTCTCCAATCACTGTCAGCGTCCACTTTGTCCGTCTCCTGCTTGTTATCAGTGGCGTTGCTCTGCTGCATTTCTTGACATCACATATTCATGTCATTGATGTTTCAAGCTTGAAGACATTTCCACTAAACTTTAAAAAAAAAACAACATTTGAATAACACAAATTTATCTTAAATATAGATTCTGGCTTCACAGTGTTTTGAGTTCTCATTTTCTTAATAAAGCTGGTAGGGTGGAGAAGAAAAAAAAAAAACACCAGCCTCTTGGTTGCCTTTTTTTCCCCTTTTGGCTTTAATTCATCTGTTATCTTCTGAAAGACTTAATAATACTTTTGTGACTCAGCATCCCGTTCTCTAAAACAAACAACATGCTCCAGAGCTGATGGGGACATCCAATTTAACTGTCATCTTAATGGAATCTATAATAAGCGCAGGGGCAAAATAATGGCAAAGCACTGCATCTTCTGATAACACAGCAAGCATCAAAACCCCTGTGATCACCAAACAAGTCCAGTTTTTTTCTCCTCTGAAAAAGCCAAGAACAAAATGTCTAGATGTCATTGTCAAGTTGCTGGTAACGTATTCCCTGTGGGCTCCTCACAGGGGGCTGCCTCAGCTCTCCAGCGACCCTCATACCATATAGAGGTAATCTGCAGTCTGCAGCACGGGGGCTTCGCTGCATTTTCCTTTTCCGAACTTCTGAAACCCCCCTGACTTTAATTTCACAGGCACCTGTTCCCTCATGTGCTCATGTTATGGCGAAGGAGTCAAATCAGACTTTCATATAGCCAGAGACTCAAAAAGAGAAAGAAATGTCTTCACCGCAGGACAGCGCTTTATGACGAGCAAATTCGTGCCCGTGTTCGTCATTTGAAGCGACTGCAGCAGTGTTGGTTTGATGTTCCAGGAATGACACGGACGTGATAAAGCAAACAGGAGTCCATGTTGACTTGGGGGGCCAATTATGGCAGCTGCAGGGGCCACAGATGGCTCGATGAGGTTGTAGAAAAAGTGCTTGCGAAGTTGCTTCTTGGATCTCCTGGTGGTCAAAGGTGAAACACAGCACAAGAAACGAGCTTGATGCGACTCGATGCATGCCCGAACACGCGTGCAACAGCCCGATGAAGCGATAGCGACTTTGGCTCCTGAACAAATATTCAAATGAGATTACATGAAAGCCAGAGGAATGACAGACAAATGGACACAAATCGGGTTTCATTTGTTTACTCTTCTGCAATTGTGTTAGCCATCCCCCTCCTGGCTCCGGAGGTAATGATTGTGGTGGGACCAGATTAAAGGCTGTAGTCAGCTGTTTAGTGGGGCTCTGCTAACAGAGATTAGCGGCAGCTGCTTGGCGACAGACTTGCCGAGAGAGAGAGAGAGAGAGAGAGGAAAAAAAATCTTAGCAGAGGGTTTCATTGTCTCAGACCACAACCACCTTGATGACTAAGAATCCCGACAACAGGAGGCAGTATGAGCATGGAGGATTGGCAGGCTTTGTTTTCCTCGAGCCGCATCAAAACTCGCTTGCCAGCTTGTAGTCTTTCTCCTCTGCTTCCTTTCTTCTTCCCTCTGCCTCCCCTCCTCCTCCTCTCTTCTTCTTCATGGCAAGTCGTTGCAGATGTTGCCCGTAATGATGCAGACGGCACACACAATCATACAGAATGGAAGTGGAGCTAGCTGAAATTAGTAAAAATTACTTTCTCATTACCTCCCTCATTGCTCCTGTAAGTAGTCTGACTTTCCGCACGATTAGGAGAACGAGCCGTGGAGCGCCGGGCCTCACCGCGCACACACTCGGCTCACACTCGATTAGAGAAAGTAAGTTGGGTTAGCTTTACTTCAACCACCTCTATGATCCACCTCATGCCACCTTCCCACTAACCGCTGAACAAGCACCATGTCAAAGAGCCGGATTGTTGGACTACATGCAGCTGTGTCATGTTTCACATTTGGCCCTCACCTTCTTTTTTTTCCTCTCTTCTCCTCAGTATTAACTTTAATGCTTCAACCACTCAACCTTTCTTGGGCCTGACGGGAGCTAATTATTGCATGAGCTTCAGTGAATGCACCGTGCCCATTTGTCCTTGTCTGAACACAATCAGAATCTCCATTGGCTTAGAACTGAAGAGCCTGGGGCCAAATACATTTGAATAAATTCACATGGTGAAATTACCTGTTTTGCTCGTAGTTTTTTGAGTGATATACACTGGCCACTGTTGCAGCCTTGAACAGAGCCTCAAAATGTTTTAATTCAGAGATGGAGACTTAATGGAGACTTAGTTTCTTCCACGCGGGGTTTAAACAGGCCTGTGTATGCGTGTGGACACTCGGAGAGAAGAAAATGACTGATTTGCTACAGAAACATGCGCTGCACGAGGCACCCGGGATGAAATTTCTGATTGTGTGCCTGTTCTACAAGCTGCCAAAGCTGGAAGACTTAAAAGGGTGCAGTTGGCATGGCTGAGTAATGGATCACTCGAGATGGTCCGGAACAGTCGTGTGCCAGGATCGCTTTACACGAAACCCAGGAACAGAGAAAATGCAAGGTCCGCACAAAGCATTGCAACAGGAAACCCGGAAACTGGTAGCTCATGAACCACAGACAAAACTCTGTTTGCTCCTTTTTATAGGAATGATCGTCTTTTTTTCTTTCCTCCAACTATATGAGTGAAGTGTGCAAGGTGTGCTGTGTAAATCTAGGACATGGCACGACGCCCAGGAAGGCGTTGATAATGTAATGAGTCTCTCTGTGCAAGAGAAGATATGAATTAGAGGATGAAAAAAAAGAGTGTCCTTCTATATTTGCAATGTGCAGCGTGTTCTGCAGCCAACAGAATCTGCTATTTGTTCTGTTCACATTGATTCTTGCAGCCTGTTATTCGTCTCTACATGCAGAAAATGCAAACATTAATTTACAAAAACACAGATATGATCTAATAAATCAGCGTTAATAAAGCAGATATGCACAGTCGTCTTCTTATTTTCACATTAGAGGTTTGTAATATTACTATCAGGCATGGCTTCTGAACATGGTGGCATGTCAGAAGCTGTGAAGGGATCTTTTTATAGAAGCACAGAACAATATTACACCCACAAAATTAGACTTGTTCTCCAGCCAAAAGCATGGTGATGACTGTTTGTAGGATACATCAGTTTTAGCACCTATCCACGGCTGCAGAACCTCATACAGTGTCAGATGTGTCGTGCACTCATTTCTTCCAACTGTGTGGTATTTCTCTCCGCTGTGCCTGATGCCTTGTAAAGCGTTGCCCAAAAATAACTTCGCCACTGGAATGCTGGAATAGGAAGGAATCATGTTCATCCAGTCGCTCTCTGGGAACCCACGCATTTCATCCCAAAAATACTCTGCCTTGCGTCACGGCTGGACCTTTACATAGGTTTCGAGGGGAGCTGATGCCAGCTCCAGCAAGAGCATGAATGTCCATTAGCTTGTGCCAAGGTCTCATGGTGTGGAAACGCTGCCAGCTGACTCCCCTCCATGTAAATGAAAAGGGAGTGTGATTTGTTTTTTTGGTTTGTTTTTTTTTTGGCTGGGTCACAAGGTTGAGTCAGCTGAAGTGGACTGTTGATCTCTGCTAAAAAAGCTAAAGCATCAGGTTGGAGCTCTAACGAATCAATGTCATGTGCTACATATATATATTTAAAAAAACTCATTAAAATTAACTTATGAAAATTTGTTCAGAATCAGTTTTATTGCCAAGTAGGTTCGCATACAAGGAATTTGACCTGACATTTTAACATTAAACACAAAAAATGCAAATGCTGCAAGTCAGTAGATGGTGTTTCAAGCCAAAAATAGCAGTAAGTGTAGAAAATACATGACATTATAAATCATGAAAAGTAACAGAAATATTTCCAGTGTGCAGGAATGTGTGATTTCCTTGTGTGATAATGTGCAAGGTTACATAGTCTGTAATTTAATGTCACAATCAACAGAAATATCTAGCAACTGAAGTGTTCCATCCAGTGTTAGGTAAATTCAGTTTTAGTGCAAAAATTCTAGACTTTTTCTGGTTTCAGCGTTGCAATTTATGCACTCTGGTTGTTTGTCTGTTATGTGACATTGTGACCACAAGGAATCATGAATGACTGTCTTAATGATTAAGAAAAATTAAACTGATTAATCGAGAAAAATCTGAAAATACTTGGAAAATGAAAATAGTGAATGTAGGAGGTTCTTCCATTTCAGATCATCAGGGGCCTCTGCTCTACCATCTCTGATTTGCTTAAAACTTCTTTTTTATCATAAACCAAAAATTGTTAAAATAATATTTGTGAAATTCCTGCTCAATGTGCACAAATTGATAATGCAGAAGTCAACCAGTGATATTCTCTAAACTATGTGTAATTGCATGATACAATAATAAGAAAAAACACAAACAGATGACTTTTCTTTATAGAATATTTCTTTTGAATCAATGATACAAGAAATTTCAGACCTTCATCTCTAATAGTTCCTACAGTATTGCTGTATATTCATAGCCTCAAATTTCAATGTGTGAAAAAATGTGGGTGGATTTGGTCATTTGAGATGGAATGTCCCTGTTACATTCAAAATAATATATATTAGGTGACATATTTCTGCCAGCCTCGTGGCATATGTTCAGAGTTATAGATTTCAAAGTTGTACATGTGTTTACGTCACTTTACACTCTAAAGTTGAACCACATTGGAAGTTAAATGTGTTTATAGTATTTTGTCCAGCTGCAGTGGCTGTGAAAAGATGGTCCAGATGCAATGTTTTTTAAAAAAAAGCTGCAAAAACTGCACACATTTTATCTCCATGGAAGCATTTATAATGTTGCAATACACATGAAAAGTGTCACAAAAAGTTGTGTAAAAAATGAAAAAGAAATACAATCCCTGTAATGGCCACAAAGCTGGCCAGTTGTTGTATGAAATGGGTGTAAATGTTGGAAATAGTTCTTTCTGAGCATAAAATATAATCTGCCAGGTCGACCTGATGTTGCTGGAATGTATGGAAATGGAAAATATACCAACAGTTATTTATTTGTGCAGTAAAGAAAAAGTCACTCAAAGTATAAATACTACTGTCAGCTAATATTTACAAATTGTGCTTTAATGCAGAAAATACAATATTAAGATAGAATGTATTACAATTTATGCATATGTAGATTACTTGTACATTGAGGTTCTTCCACACACAAAATTTGAAAACAAAAGGCACTGAATGTTGTTTTTGCCAAGGCAGTAAATAAGACATATGCTGATTGCAAGTGTGCAGTTACAACCGGCTGTGTAGCCTGCTTTTGTCCATTTTGTTTCTAAAAGAGGCTTGGCTCCTTGGTATTCCCCCAGTAAATTTGTTTCCATAAAGAAAGCCAGAGCTCTTAATCTCGGCGTGGCTGCGGGGGCCTGCGAGGACGTGGGCTCAAACAGCCTTCGGGCTTCTGCTCTGGCAGCTGGCTTCAAGCGGTGACCAATAAATGATGGTCATTTTTTAATTTCCAATAGTCTTTCATGGGGCTCGCCATGGGGGTATTGTAGAACAACTGATGATTTAAGGCCATCTTTGATTACCCAGTCGCTCCCCCAGCATTCACTACACTCACTCAACCGGGTCTAATTAATTTGGTATAGATCAGATTCTGTTTTTTTTCTTCTTTTTTTGTAATTAATGCAGCTTCTGAAGTCAGAATGAGACGATGTTTCCAAATTGTTCTCTGTGGATGGATATGCATGGTTACTCACAATGAGCTGAAGTGTGGGCGTTATCTTTACCATTTAATGGCAGATGTACAATCACTGTGAATGAACGCAATTATACTATATTTTATCTAATCAAGATGGAAATCTGTGGAGGGGACGGTCGTGCAGATTGAATAAATGTGTGAACTGTACACATAACGTACACGGAGCTTTTGATTCCACTGCTGCAAGAGGAATTTATTTGTCTAAAGTGTTGCGTGTCAGCACGCTGCCACCCTGAAAGTCATCAGATCTCGGTGATGGCTAGACTGACATTTTAGCAGAGCTTTCAGGCATTACAAAATGAATTCTCACTCCTGTAAAGGCTTGGTCACCCTAATGAATCTGTGAATGGGCCTACAAGCTATTGATATTCAAATAATCTTAACCTGCAGGATTACTCGATCCCGTCTAAATGGCAGGTTATGTCAGTGTTAATCTGCATTATGAGGTCACTCAAACAAGGTTGACATTTTGCCTGCCCGAACCGCCTCCCTGTCGCTTTGTGTTTGTGATACCGACCTATGTAAATAAGGGAGCTCTGCTCTTCTGTTCCGCATTGCTTCAGAATTTGTTTAGGATTAGAAATCTCATTTTGCCCCGAGCCCTGCTTGCTTTAGATCAGTCAGCTCATCTGCAGATCTCGGAGCAGATAAACACCGCCGTTCTCCGGGCCTCAGCGTTTTTTTTTTTTTTTTACATTCTGCAATTTGCAGAGAACCAGTATGCTCTGTTCCTGTCACATCATAGGCCGAATGGGGGTACGAATGGGGGGAGGCGTTGGCACACCTGCAGGTCGTGACAAGTGTGCGAGGCATGGCAGAAAGAGTAAGCGCTCCAGGGGTTATCTACCTAATTTCAAATCCATTCTGGGAGGAAAGCCTGAGCGCTATTCCCATCTTTACAGAAAGATTTAGAGCGAGTCAGTTGACAGGGCAAAAAGGCAAGGACAGCCTTTGTGTGGGAGATGAGTGACAAAATGAGTCATGGCCGTCAGTTGGGTTATGGAGTGTGATGAGGAACAAAGAGACTGTACGCCTGTCAAAGAGCAAAGCTATGAGATCAAGTCTCACTCTACCTATCTTCACCACTGGACCTGGATTTCAGATTTTGTGGTGACAAATTGAAGACAGTCTAACTTAAATAATTCAACAAGAGTGGATTTTTGTATTAAATCCTCTTTTTGTATGCAAAATGAGCAGGAAACGGGCGAAACAATTTGGAAGAAGCAAGATGCTGAAACTGGTGTTGAGTGACGCCTCCTGCAGCTTTTGTTTTGTCACACTTCTCAGGTGCTGTCATGCGTGGCTCCCTGACACTGCGCCAGGCCCAACGTTGCTATTTCTGGGCCGCAAAATATGGCTATTACATAATTTTTATTTCTGCGGAACATGTTGCACAGGTTGCACTCGGGTCCCCTCACCTTGCTACCAGGCAGAAAGTAAACTGGAAGGGGCCCGGGCAGAGCACTGAATGTACTCGCTCTGTACGGCACACCAATCTGTTGGGGTTGAGTCAGAATGGCCACCCACGAACCGCTTCCTCTGTATCAACGCAAGCTGGCCGCTCGCTGCGAGACGTCAGCCGCTAATCTAGCATAACGGGGACTGAAAATGATGCAGACCGGAGAGTGCCGAGGTATTAGCATTTGAGCGTAGCGTGCAGGAGGAAAAGCTTTTTACCAGCCCACTGCACCCATATGGCATTAGCACATAAAATGCCGCTGTTGACATTTTGGAGGCTCTGTGCCTCTGTAAGTGCAGGGCATCGATATTAGAGCCATTAGAGAGGGTGCTTGATTCCATATTGATGGTGAAACAGTCAAGCGCCACCTAGCCAAAAAGATTCTGAGGTTCTGGCAACACGTCTGCTGTGCCGAGACTTATTATTTTTAGCCCTGAGCTGTGAGAAATTAAGTAAAAAACCAACATAGCCAGCGGAAGATCCACTTCCCCTTAAATATCTCCAATCTGTTGCCTCCACTTGAAAGAATTCTCATATTCTATATGGATTTTAAACATGCACTGCAGGATTACACCACTGCAATCATTACTTCCACTTAGCTGTTTGATGCATCCTGTTGCAAATCCTGCTTGTTGCTTGAAGTAACAAATTAAAGCTGCTTAAAGGTCAGTTAAAGGTGACAGACACTCATCAGCAGCTCCCAGGGTCCTTGGTATGCTTCGTATTGATTTTTAGTTCTTCAGCGCAAAAATAACCATTTTTCCGTGAGGTTTTGGCCTCAGACTGCAGGAGACATGATCATGCTTGGAGCTCACTGGATATTTTATAATCATTTTGCATTTAGAGATCAGCAAATGCAAAGATTTGAAACAGCGTTTTTTTTTCCTCTTAAGCTTGATGTTTTCTAGAATTTTTTTTTAAACTTTCTGCCTCAGCTTTGTGATTTGTTTTCATGTAGGGAAATTTTTTCCATTTGTGTATGCAGTGAAAGTGTGGAATCTCGACGACGCCATCTCATGCATGAATTTTCTCTGCTGGACTTATCCTTCTGTCTGAATTAAATGGATTTCGACTTTTGTAGTATTCATACATTGCTGAATGCTTAGTGTTGGTCTGAATTTAATTTTAAATTTAAAGGCATGACTCTAGTAGATATATATCATCCAGTGGATCTTGTATTGTAACTTTGCTGCAGGGTCATGGAATTTTCTGTCATCAAAAGCTGATGTTTTCAGTCCTGTCCACCTTGTTATGAAGCTGACATCTTGGATCTTTCTGTCTTGCTGGTCCACCAACACTCTTTCTGAAAAACCCCTTAAAATGACTTCTTTTTACATTTACCTCAACCTCTCTTGTGTTTGCTATATCACTGATTTTGTAAGTTTTAGGATCAGTAGCACCAAATCGGAAAAAGCTTTACAACAACCAAAGTTATGATGCCTGGTTCAGGCTAACTGACTTTCAGTGCATCTCTCAGTATTTTTTCATTTGATCTATCTAAAAAGAAAATAAACATATTCCTGGAAGTTATTTTCCATATCTTAAAGTGATTTTACCCCCGAAAAAACCCTCATTTTGTATGTCAAAGTTACATCCTTTGAATTTTTTTTCATTATTGATAATTTTTTGTTTTTAGAAATTCAGTTATTTTACAGATTTTCTCTGTGTAAATTTTTTCTTTTACAGTGTTTGATGATCAAGTTACACTTTTTCCTTTTTTTTTGCTGTTTCTCAGTTTCATTAAATTATTATGTAATTGCTCAATATATATTTTTTGTTACTTTGACAGTTTTTTTAAAGTTTTTTTTCTGGCATCCTTACAACCAGATTTTCTTTTTTAAATTTGTATTTATTTATTTATTGATTTTTTACGATTTAGTCTGCTTTTTTATGTGCTAAATATTGCATTTATTTTAGTGCCCATTGGCTGATATGCTTGTACAGTAAAATACAGTGAACACCATCTGCATCAAAAATCTGTTTTTACAGATAGACAAATTTAGACCTTTACATTTAAAAAAAAAAAAACTTTATTTAAATCAGCAAAAAATTTTAAAAACATTTAATAATTTTTTTTCCAGTTTGTAGTAGTCTACAATTTCTTAATGTACAGTATTTTTTTCTGGCACGCTTTCTATCAGATTTTGTTTATTTTCTAATTAGATATTTTTATTTTTACTTTTTATTGCAGTGTACTTCTACTCTTATCAGAAATATTTTTTCTTTCTTACCTTTATTTTTTTCTGCTCGTCTATGTGCATAATTTAGCATCTTTAAACTGACCGTTGGCTACAGTAAAGTCCAGCTCCTGCAGTGCCATCACACCTGACAGCACACGTTCTCGTGCACACCTTCCCCTGCATTGAACAATCCCTGTTCACCTTTTTCATCTCTCGCAGCCCCTCCTCCCCTAAATAATCTCCTGATAAGAAATAACACAGCTGATGATTAATTATAGCCATTGTGCTCACGGACTGATATACTCCCTCCTCACATCTATCTTTATCCCCCCTTTTCCCCCACTCTCATTCTCTTCCACGTGACCGTTTGGCTCTGAGGATAGTTTTCAGAGGGACATAAAAGCGAGTCAGCTGTAAAGCTAAATGAAAGTCGTTTGCTCTCCACATAGTCCACTAATGTAACGTGCAGCTTTAGGGACTATTGGTCTTTCTGTAGTTATAAAGTAACTCATTCTTAAAGGCGCTGCTTAATAATTGAAAGTGATGGAAGGGAACAAAATTAGAATGGGTATAATTTAATGATTAAGTGTTCATTTCTTTTTTTTCTGTCTCTCTGTCCCCCCTCACTGTCATCTTTCTCTCCTCTCCTTTCATTCTCTCCCCCAACACAGCGCTCGGATAGATGGCGGCGGTAATTTAGTTTTCCATTTGTGTATCACTCTTCATTCGGCGCGGTTTTGGTGGTTGTTGGCAGCGTTTGTCAGTGTGCGTTGTTTGTTTCGCTCAATTGATTAAAAAAAGATGTTGTCTCATGCATTGTGACAGAGTATTTCCTCCCGAGATTGCAGAGTTATTACAGAGCGGCGGTCTGGACACCCGTTGATGTATTGTGCTGGGCTTTGGGACAAGGCGAGGTGAGGAGGAGGAGAAGCGGAGCAGGGAAAAAGGACGGGAGGGCGTGCTCGGTTAGGAGTTAAAGACGGGAAAAAAAAAAACAAGTGGCTCGCAGACGCACCAACTTCATCACACACCTCTCAAAATGACAGCGACTAGAGCTGCATGTCTTTTGCCATGTTCCGTCCCCTCAATCATCTTTCCATCAAACACCCCCGCACTAGTGTACACACACACACACACACACACACACACACACACACACACACGCACACACATTACCTTACTAACAGGTTGTCATAGCACTGCCACATGGTTGTCAGTGTCAAGGAATCTCCACATGTCTGGAGCAGAGAATGCAGTGAGGATAGTTTGTGTTGTCACCCTGTCGGAGTCATCCCAGGATGTGAGAGCGAACAATATCGCAGGAGCAGAAAAGTCACAACGCGGCCCAGGTGGGATGCTAATCAGTGTGATTTAATGCCTGAAACGAGTGTGAGATCGTTCTCAGTAACCTCCAGAAGCAATCTAATAATAACAGTGGCCTGAGTACTCTTAATATTCCACGCTGTCCCTCCTCCTCCTCCTCCTCCTCCTGTGCAAAGCCTCCACTGCAAGTTGAGCACAGCAGAAAAATGCGGTTTTGACTGTAACCGTGCATACTCAAACATGTTTTTGCTTTATGTTAAAATGCAATCTGTTTAGCTGTATAATCCTAATGCTCCATGGATATGCAAGGAATAGAATATAGAACCTGTAATTTGCTGTCTGATTTTATGGAATTAACTAGATGGATGATATTTTATTCTTCCCCTTCTGGAAATTCAAGTTTCTCACACAGGTTACATTCAGGATGGATAAGGAAACCAATGTACAAAAGAACATGCAATTAATGTGCAAATTGTGCTGCCAAAAATGGTGGTATTTACAATAAAATAGAGTATTAAAAAAGTACAAAATGGTGCAGTGTGACAGCAGAACTAATAACAATGAGCATGTAGGAGGGGTGCAGTGCGTGGGTCCTGGTGGGCCCGGATTATTGGTTTATTGCACACTATTTTATTTGAAGATCACTTTAAACTCTCGAAAAAACGTCTTCAAATTGGCTACTATTTCTATCCGGCATTTGAAAGCTCTTCAAATTCAACCTTCAGCAAGCCAGATTGTTCTTGAATCCATGGGTGCACAGGGAGAAGAAGGAATGCAGGTTAGTGGGCAGGGAGAGCTTCAAGTGCATTTGTTTTACTGGCACGCTTCTCTGCTTCTGTTGCAACAGTGACTGTGTTTACTGCAGCCTAGTTTTTCCTACGTACCCTTACGCTGGCACAAGATGAAAGATTTGCGAGGGCTGTCTTGGAAATTGTGTTTTTTTTTTTGAAAAGTTGCACATAGATTCACTTTGACTACATTCGGTACATGAGATGCTGATTGTGAAACCTTTTATCTAAATTGAAATAATTTTGGAACAAGAGCAGAATTTCAAAGGGGCCGACTACAAATGGTGTCATTTTGGATCCATGAGAAGACACAAAATATATATATTGACAGTTTTGCACACTCAAATGGAGCATAGTGTGAATTAATTTGTGTACTTGCACAGCTTTTGCACCGTTTGACAAATAAAATGATCCCAAAGCTGAGATGTATCGGCTCAGGGACATGTGCAGTTTGTCTCGATCAGTCTTTCAGTGGCACAAAGGGTGGAGTGCTGTCTTTGCCACCTACATAAAGTCAACGTATGGAAATATTAAAAATGGGCTGTTCTGCAGAGAGAAAGTCCGAGCCCTGAGGCAACCCTAGTGTAGAATATCATCTTGCCTTTCGTTGTCATTGTCAGGATTTGAGACAGACATCCTTTTGTGACTTCTTTCACTACAGTTTGCACCTTGATTCCTTTCTCTTGGGAAAAAAGAGCAGCTTAATCACACAGCGCAGCATTTAATGTTTCCCTGATTGTGTCATGTTATATGTGAAATCGTCTTATTGCTGTCACAACATCTCAGAGCACAAAAAAAAAAATCATCTCCATTTAGATTTGTTGTTTGTTGCTGCATCTCATGCATTTTAAAACTGGTTTGAATAAATAACTCCTTCACAGTCTGATGTAACACCTTCATCCCGACCGTTTCATGCCACAGCATGAAACACTTTCAAAGCATGGGAAATACATTTCAGAATCACACAACTTTACAGTACTCTGACATCCCGCTCTTGAATGAAATGAAGCAGCTGTGGAGTGATGTGTTGCTCCCAGCGCAGGGAGGCGAGGGGACACTTTCAGGCAATCAGGAAATTGAATCTCACATGTGCATGACAATGGGAAGCGTCCAGGTGACCTCTAATTGAGCAGCCGTTCATTCATCTCCGTGTTCTTAAACCATAACTGATGCAGGTTTCATCCGGCCCGCCTGACGCCTCCCTCCGCCCGCCTGGATCAGCAGCAGATGTTTGATTGGAGATAAGCACGCGGGTCAATGTCGAGCTCATCACAACGGACCCGGTTTTGCCCATCATGCCAGTAACTGCCAGGTGATGGGTCCTCCCCTTTGCTGTGCTCTGTTTGACAGCTCTCCACTGACGAGGTTTATGGGGGTCAGGACCTTCCTCTCTGTCACCTCTAATTGGAACACCCTGCCATTAACTGGTGGACCTGGACCTTGACTGGCAGCGACTGGACACTTATCCTTCTTTGTGTGAAAGACAATGGACCCCCAGCCCCACCACCACACACAGCCTCCCCAACGGTTTTTGTGTAATCAGCATCTACTCAGTAAAGCGCAGGTGTGTGTTCAATCAATTGTCGAGCAAAAAAAAAAAAAAAAAAACTACCTCGCATGGGCCGTTAGGAGGGCAAATATCCAAGTGTGTCAAGGCTAGCCTTGATAAAGCAGCGCCGCTCAGCCCTAAACAAACAAATGAGTTGGGATAATTGACCTTCAGGCTTTGTTACTCTGTTAACCTGTCCTGCTGGGAGTTAAAACCTCCACTGTGATTCCACGCTGCACACGTCGCCTCACACACAAACACTGCAGGTGAGCCGGCCATATTTGCATAAGTCCGTGTAACCATGTAAGTGTGCGACCCCTGCCAGGCAGAGGTGAGACGAGTTTCTATCAGCCATTAAGCATAGGGAATGTACAGTACGCACCGGAGTGGCTCCCTGTTTTCAGGAGTATAAATATTTCTTATATGGCAGATTATGGCTTTGTACGGGATTACAGCTAAATCTCATAATTAGCATGAAAGGCCAGCGGGGGGGAGAGAGGGAGGGAGAGGGGAATGTGAATGGACAAGGGGACTGACCTCGGCTATCTCCCCCAGGCATGCCTATTGCTTATCTGGTTCTATGGCAGCAATGTTTATGTATAACTTAAGTGGTGCGGTGATGTGCGCTGCATAAGCTCCAGTGTGACAGTTGAGTTTCTGAAAAGGTTCTTTTTTTTTTTTGATTATGGAGCAAGCCGAGAGAAGTTTTCAGAGGAGATTTAACTGATCCTGAAAAGGTTTTTACTCAAAAGTGACTGTTTTAGTTCAGCGTATCTTCCAAGCCTAAGTTTGGGAAAAAGAAAAAAAAAGGATGAAGAAATGCACATCTATAATGTTTTAAAGATGAATTTCACCTGGGGCATTTTGATGAATCACCAGAAACACTGCTAGTTGCAATAGCAGAGATATTATGTGGTCATTCCACAGAAAATCAATCAAATCTGAAAAAATATCCACCTCTCTATATATATACAGTAACCTGAATATATTTAGTAAAACCATGGAACATTTTGCCTTCATACTGTAAGTATTTTCTGAGTTACAGGCTCTTGAAGGACATGGAGTGGATTAAAATGTCATGCTTTTTCATTTGCCTCATAACTTTACAAGTACAGCAGATAGTTATATGAAGTTCTGTTAAAAACCGCAACCAAATCAATTTAACAACCACTCCAGGTGTAGCAATCTAAAGCCTTTTTTAAATTTTGTTCAGTGCAATTTTTTTCAATATCCAACTTTAAGCATCAATGTTATGGAATATATCACAATTTTAAGTTTCAACAGCAGTTTAATCTCTCTAACATCGAGTGTGAGAAGCAAGTATTACTACCGTGGTTGTTTCATCTGTTTCTGAAAATTCACTGGAAAATAATTTAAAAAGTGCATTCTTTGGAAACTTTTTGTCAAGGAAAAGTTTTGACAAAGCACATTGATCAACCAAAATTGGAGCGTTTAGTGTTATTTAAGAGTCTTTTGGATTCTCTTCTGATCCTGTTCGGTTCTTGTCCTGACAGTTTATTCTGTTGGCCTGTTCCTGTCATTGATGCTCAAAGCTGGTTATAGAAAGAATCATTCTGAACAAAAACAAGATTTTGGCTTTAGATTCTGATACCTGAAATGGATATAAAATGGATTTGGTTGCAATTTTTGTCACTACTCAAAATTTCATGGCTCTATCTCTTGAACTGATGAAGTTGAGGCTCAAAAATGCCAGAAAAATAAAGCAAATTTAAAATTGCAAAAGCATTTTGAACTTCTAGGGTCTGCAACTCTTTAAATATTCATTGTATGAAGGTAAAATTTGGCATGTTTTCATTAAATCTGCTAAAAAACCAGCAGATTCTGAGGGCGTCAGGTGGGATGCAGTGATTAATTTCCATGAAATAACCCCATTGTCTCTTGAACTGCAAGCCAGCCAGCGCAGATAGATTTTGCATGGTCTCTTATAGTGAAAGATGTGCCGAGGCTCAGTCTTAACCCTCAGGAACATTTTATTTACTCCACCAGCAAACCGTGGCCATTATGCATCCTGCACTGAAGTCTCCAAACAATTCACTTCAGCTTTTATTTAACTGACATATTACTTGAATTGCTTGTGTGATCTCCAGGATGGAAATTCTGCACAGAGCTCTATTGGTTTTCCCAGTTTATTTATTTATTTTTTTGTGTTTTCTTTCCCCCCACAGTAATATCACTGTGTTAGTCATTGTTACATAAGGGAGCGCTCAGCCCCAGAAGCCGCCATGGCAATTAGGCAGGAACTGTCCTTCCCATGTAGACTGTTAGGAAAATCAACTTTGATCACGTTTGTGTTAATTGACAGGACGCTAATTTAGCTGTTGATTTGAGGTTGGTTCAGAGCAGTTGTTTAGGGGATTTGATGGACTAGAGCTAATGCTGGGGAACAAAGATGCCAGGGTTTGATGTAGACTCATGTAGTGTCGCACTTTGAGTCACCCACTGTCTCACTTAGATCTACTGATATTTTTATGTTTTTTTGAGTGCTGGGGCCACTTCTGTTATTTTCACTGAACATCATATCTTCCCTTTGTATGTAGTCAGGGATTATTTCACTGCATAATAGCAAAACATAACTTTCTTGTGTGCGAGTTGCATCACTTTCTGATATTCTGTGTCTGTTTGAGAGATTTTTTTCAAATCCTGCAATAAAAACATCCAATTTGAAATTGGACTTCTCTTAGTTTGATAAATATTTATGCGCTCATGTTTGGTCATATCAAAGTTTGGCAGAGTTACGATAAACCTGAGGTGAAAATTAGCCGTGTAATCACGAATGGATTATGCAAATTAAAGATCAATAGCATATCCCTTGTTTTCCCCCTAGTATGTAGAGACTTTGTTTCCCCCCAAAAAAGGGGCCCTCAAGGTGAGTTTGCAGAGAGCCAGCGGGGTTCCTCATCTCCCTTCAGCAGGTAACGAGCTTATTTTCCATACGTAGCCAGGTGCATGTTTTAAGATAGAGCCTTAACAGCGTGGCGTGGCGCTGAATTCCAATTGAGCTGAGGCCCAGGTACAATAATGCTGTTATGAATGCAGCCCGTGATGTTGATGGCATCCATATCACACTCAGAGGGACGGGAGGGGGGGTGAAAAAAAGAGCCTGACATCTGTTTCAAGCACACTCCAGCCTTTACATCTCCCCACAAAGTCATGGGTTGGGAGGCGCACGTCTGGCTTTCCTAGATTAAAATGTGTCAACAAGCTTACCTGCTGGCTTTGAAACTTGCCTCTTTGCCTTTGTAATTCCCCCGATGGTTGGTGGATTTTCCTTAAACAGCTCAATGTAGATTTAAAGGAAACAATATTGATTTCATATCTCGATTAGAAAAAAAATGGCGGATGACGGGTGCTTTGGCTACTTTTGATTGTTTCTATTCATGAAAATATAAAGTGATGTTCATTCCGGTGAGCGTGATAATCCCACACAGTGGTCCTGAAGAAAGGAGGGTTGTTGTTTGCTATCAAGCCAGCGCTTTGGCTATCTCATCCTGTTAGAATTGGACTTTTTTTTTTTTTTGGTTTAGTTATGGGGATTACTCTTTTGGACGAGCTTTAAAGACTACAGTGGGAAGGGGAGAGGGAGAGGCAGCTTGGCTTAAGGATAGGATAAATCGAGTGTGTGTGTGTGTGTGTGTGGGGTGGGGGGGTAGCGGTGGATAAAAGATGGAGAAACAGAGGTGTTGAGTTGCTCAGGAAACATTCCCTTTCTTTGTTGCCGTCTCTTCTTTTCATGGCTGAAGGTCAGGATAAATAATCGATAGCATTAAAAAGAGCTCCCTGTCCCTGGTCTATTGTGCCTGAGACTGGGTCCCCATTGACAATTAAAAGCCCCTGAGTCATTAATGCTCAAGTAGCCTGGAAACCCCTTTAGCATTGTTCCTTCTGAATGAGAGGAAATCTAATGCAGGCTTGAGGTTTTGGGTCATGACATTGAAGGTAGGATGATTTGCTGCCACTGAGGAGATGACGGACATCTCTTGCAGCTTGACTTTACAGTTATTTAAAAAAAAAAAAACTGAGAGAAAACAATTACAGGGTAAAAGAAGAAGAAGAAGCAGAAGTAGCAGAGGCAGAGACGGAGGGAGCGAAAAACAAAATGTGAAGGCTGGCTGCTTTTCGGTGCGCTGTGTCACTATCAATAGTGACACCTTGAACAATTCAGTCAGTGATATTGAAAGTGCTGCGTGTCAGCAACCCTGCCGGTGACACTCCCAGAAGGCAGCAGCTCCCCTGGTGGCAGGTCACACTATAAAAAGAACAATCAGAGTGGCCTGATGGAACGAATTTCATCTGGCCTTTTAATGTTGACATCCCTCCCTTCTTTTCCTCTCGCCCGTCCCACACATGTGCACATATTTCCTGCCTTCTTGTCTGCTCCCTCTCTCCCCCCCTTCTATCTTTTGTTTCCCTTCTTCCTGTCTCACCTCTCTGTTACCCTCCTTCCTCGCTCATCTCTTTGCTCCTCTGTTCTCGTCAGGCTTTTCCTTTTTTACCTTTTGCTTTGCAGTCACGTTTCATCCCTG
Organism: Amphiprion ocellaris; assembly: GCF_022539595.1. NCBI lineage: Eukaryota > Metazoa > Chordata > Actinopteri > Pomacentridae > Amphiprion > Amphiprion ocellaris. The sequence continues at coordinate 9,637,934 of NC_072788.1, forward strand.
TGCATGACTCATTCTGCTCAATAAGCTCCAAAGTAAGCAGATTTGTCCATCTTCTCCCCTCTCTCTCTTTCTCTCTCTCTCTCCTCCTCTCCACCCTCACCCAACCTCCTCCCTAAGAAGGCTATTGTGATTCACGGAGGAAACCCTTCAGAGCAAATATTCTCTGGGCATTTCATGTATAAACATGGCTGACTTTCTATCACCGGGGGGAGGAAAAAATGAAAACGTTAAAAAAAAAAAAAAAAAAAAAAAAAAAAAGCTTTGTGTAACGCAGTGATTCAGTACATAACAACCAACAAATGTTTTGATGCATTGGTCTGAGCCGTTTGGTCAAGTTAATGCCAAGTGTGATAAATAGATTAGTCTCTAGATGGTGGCCTCAAACGAGCTTCCTCCAACGCTTAAGGCAGAGTTGTCATTCCAGCTAATTTGCTGGGATTTTGCCTGCCAAGAGTCCAACTGGTGATGAAAGGAGTCGGCCCCTTTAGCATTTAGACAGAAATAAACAAATTCAAACTGCGTATTAATATATATGTATTTTAACTGGATGTGAAATCCTCCCTGCGAATGCCATTGTCAGGATTAAGGGTCAAAAAATGCAATCTGAGTTGAATTAAGGAAAGCAGCCTCGGTGTCATGCACACAGAGAGCATCCTTAAAAAAAAAAAAAAAAAAAAAAAAAAAAAAAGCATTAGCATTCTCACATTTGCATAACATTCCTATATTTAAATCAAGTGTTGTGGAGAGCTTTTCGAGTGACTAACATGTACAGAAACGCATCCGAACGAGTGGGATGTTGTTGGTGTAATCATCCAGCAACATGGCACACAGCAAAGATTTCTGCACCTTTTTTTCCCCCCTTCTTCCATCTTTCATCAGCTGCCCAGCTCCTAAATTATAAGAGCAACTCATTAGGAATGTTGACAATACAATATAACATGACTCTGGCACCAGTCAGCAAAAAGTGCCTCACTAAGCAATGCAAACAACAACTTCAATTATGTTTTTTCTCTCCCCCTCCCCTCCCTCCCCACTCTTCTGTCACACAGCCATTTATTGCCTCAGATGATGTACAGTATGCTGCACTGGGACATACATATGGAATGGCTTGAGGACTTTAGATTAAAATTGATTTTCCTCCCCTTGGGAAGTGGAAAAAGTCAAAAATTGTTACTTGCACATTTATGAAACAGATTTAGTCCATTGACATTGAAGGCTATTTGATAAGTAATTAAATAGCCTTTACCCAAGACAAGGTGACAGGTAACTCTTTGTCATTCCCCCCCTGTGTATAGTAGGTCTGTAATGATGATATACAGTCCAGAGTTGTTGTTTTGTGCCCGATATTATATAGGGAATAGATCATATTTTGTGGTCGCAGCAGAGGACTGCATTAGTATTTGTCAGTTGTGGTCATTTGTGCCAATTATCAAAGAGTTTCAGGCTGAGATTGTGACAGAAAAGAACGGAAAATGTATGCAACATGTCAGTTAATATACAGTACGCATCGCAGGCTGTAATGTGTTTACGTCTGTGAGCTGTGGAGGGAAACACTTGGCGGCGGTAGCACCCTCCGGCTGGCAGGGTCCTCTGATTAATGAGTTATCCCAGCCTCGTAGCCTCGGACGGGCAAGAGGCCACACATCTGTGTGTCACTCAGGTCTGACACCTTCTCCCAGCCCGGCTGCCAACCGCTCACCAAGGGATTTTCCAGATGTTTCAAGGTTTCTGTACTCTGAGCTGAGGCCACTGTCCCCAAATCACCATCCTGACATTGCGTTTGTGACACCTGAGTCTGTATAATAACTTTGCTGCAGAGTTCAGAGTACATCCGAAGCACTTTTCGCTTGTAGTTTCCGTAAAAAGAGATGCTTTATCGGTTTTGTTCCAGATGCTGATTTGACTCGCAGGTGTTAGCGATAAAGGCAGCTGCCCATTGTGATGTGTTTGTGTTGTTAGCCTCCTCTGTGTGGCTGCTCGCTACATAGAGAAAGCTGTAATTTCAGCTTTTCTTCCCACACAGCCTCTCTGTCTGACATGAAGCAGTTGGGTCCGAGTTCAAAATTGGACCTGTGGGTAGCAAGTATCAATAGCCTATGATAAAAGTTCAGCAAGCAAAGCTGATATATTGTTGCTGTCCCCAAAGGGAGGATAATTTATAAAACCTGGTCTTTGGCTACCTTTTGTGCACACAGTAGCTTTTACATTTGAGCCACCGTTTCCAAGCAGCTACTGTATGTTGATGCCATTTTTATAATCTCAGTTTTCCCTTATTTCCCACAAATAAAGGAGGGGGAAAAACTCATAATGGAATTCAGCCAAGGCACTGGATTATAAATGAGGTCTGCGCCAGGCTTCATAACGTTATTTAGATTCCTGTGTACAGAGACCCGTGTTCCAACTCCCATCAGCACTGCGACAGAATCAAATGTGAATATAAGCTGATATAGGGAAATTGGTTTGTAATGTGCTGATGCTTTGGAGACCCTGTGCAGAGGCAAAAAGAGAGAGAGAGGGAGAGAAAAACAGCAGTTCTTTGGCACATGCAGAGTGATGTTTTAATTACTTGAATTGGAATGATAACAACCACCCCTCCCACCCCAGAATGAAACAAATTAAAAGGGTTACACTGAAAGTCACCTCATGTTTTTTTCAAGGATTGCCTCATCTTGTTGTCATACAATGTTGCATATCTGCCTCTGTGGTATTTGTTCATAAATCACTCTAATATTCGAAATTTCCACGTGTGCCGTGTGGTATTTGCTAACATGAAGCAAGGTGCCATGCGTTCCTCAGACTGTGATAAATCTCTGACAGAAAAAGACTGATTAGAAAAGATGGGGAGTGAGTAATGTGTGTATTCAGTCTGTTTGCAGACGAAGGACCTTTTAGCATGTCCTGCTGCACGTCTCTCACTATGCTACATAATGAATGTGTGCACACCAGAATGGCTAAAAAAAAAGGCAGTTCGGTGTCTAGTTTTGTAAGATCTTCCATTTGATGTTTAAAATGTTGCTTCACTTTGATTATATGCTGCCTTAAAAAGTGATGTCAGTTGTTTGTTCAATTTTCTGCAAGTTGTAGACATTAGTTATGAGTGGTAGCAAACAAGCTGTTTTGTTTGTGCCGTTTTACTGCTTTTGCATGACTGAGCATCGTGGTGCTTAGTCTCTCTTTGTTGCATACTGTTAGTTGCTTATCCAAAGATGTCACATGAAGCTATTTGTCCAGCACTGGGATGACTCAGGCACTGCAGTAACACTCAGCTACTCTCATATGCATGTACAGGGCTCATTTTGAGTAGAGAGGTTTTGGCATCAACAAATTACTGACCGGATGAGTTTGTCATGAATGATTCTGAAGGGTAGGTTGTACTTTTGGAAAGGTATTCACTGTCTTGCAGATAATTAGATGAGAACATTGATATAACTCTGATGAGTTGCAATGACTAATCAGTTAATTGTCAACTTTTGAATTATTCATTATCTGTTTTGAAGATCTATTAATCAGTTTAAATAGTTTTTAGGAAAAAGTCAAACTTCTGACTTTATCTTCTTGAATAAAAAATGTGAAAAATTTCTGGTTTCTTTACTCCACCATGACAGTAAAGTCAATATCTCCTACTTGGGATAAGATTTCAAATTCTGAACCATTTTCTTAACCAGTAGTTGGTGTTATGGCCACAGGTAATTGCGTGCCGTCTTGTCAGACTTATCAGGAGATACCCATTTTCCATTGGATTTGGGTGTCTTTGACCCATGTTGTGCATCCAAGGGTTAAATGAATGATGTTTGTGATGGTAAAGATAACTGGAATACAGTAACGCTGAGTATTTTGGACCACATTAATTAATAAGATTTACTGATGACCTCACTACAACAAATGTTCAACGACTGGTACTGGTACGACTTTGTTTAACAAACATTTCTGCTATTGGAAGTCATTGACTGTAACAGAAGTCTCTGTCATGGTGACCTATTGCTAGCTAGGCTTTAACAATGCTTTTGGCTACACAGTCACAGAAAACCCCCTCACCCAGCCCCAACAATCAAAATTCAAACACTGCGCAACAGAAATACTAGTCACAAAACAACACATTTTATCATTTGGATTTGAAAATTACCATCCAAATGACTCTTCACGGTTGCAAACACCAAACTCGGTGTAGTCTGAGCAACTGCCTCTCCTAGTCCTCCATTTCATTAAATAGGGAGAACTTCTAATACATTTTCTGACTTGCACGGCCCTCGTCCTCTGCTTTGTTTGGTTAATGTGTTTTTAATCCGTTAAATTCGAAATGACAATTAATCTAGTTGTGGGTAAAGCAAGAACTTTGAGGACATTGCTTTGGGAACACTGGTAAGTTATTGATTAATCAAGAAATAACCAACATATCAATCAAAAGTAGACATAATCATTACTTGGAGCCCTACTCTCCTGGTTATATAGTCAAAACCCAATGAACGCCGATTTGACATATTACAGGGGGTTTTGTGCCAAACTGTTTCTTGGCTTGGACCAGACTCCAGGGAGCTACTAGTAGCATTCAAGATTTAGTCCAGCTCCCCCTCTGTAAGGGTTATTTTTAGACTCTGGTTTTTGTTCATTTGCGAACTTTAGAGTCCTCCAGAATAGAGGTTCTAGCTACAAATTTATTATACATACAAGTGAATGATAAGTTTCTTTATTTTCAAGAATGGCTGGATGAAAAGTTGTAATAAAACCTACAAGGGTTTTTTTCCTCCCCTCATGTGATTGTAGCTGTGGGTTGGACCTGAACTGCATGTAGGATGAATGCACCAGAATCAGAATTTAATGCTTCACCATCAATGTTAAAAATAAATGGAGCTATCGAGAGATTTTATCAATTATTTGATAGAAACTTTACACTTTCTTGTTGGGGCACAGAGGCTAAATAACAAAGTACAGCTTTTGACAGTATTGTGGGAAAATGGGACACTTTCATCCTCAACACAAAAGAACTCATAACTTCAGCCACTTTTCCAGCAAGACTTTCCTTTTTTTTCTTTGTATAATTCGCTTGAAGACGCTAAGAACATCGAAGCAGAGGAAAAGCAGTATGACATGTCTTGAGCTGTTGTGCAGAGATGCAAGACATGTCGGGTTTTCCACCTTAGTTGCTACAAGGTTAACTTTGGGGAATTTTGATGGAGGCAAACATCGCCTGTTTTGGCAGCCACACCTCGTGCACCTCAGTGACTGGTCCTAAGAAAACAAGCGTTGTTCCCCTTGCAGTTCCAACCCAATTCACATGCTCAACTGCATAACATGCAAACTGAATAGGCTTGATGTCTAATCCATCCATTAAATGTAATTGAGACTGAAACGCTGCATTAGAGCCAGTGTTTAGGATTGAGCTCAGAGACGGAAATTGTAGGGATTAGAAAAATCTCAAATACATGTATATGCTCATATTTTTCTGCAGTGAGAAAATACTGCAGAAAGTCCCTCAGTAGAGCATCTAAAATTACCTTGTCAATCGCGCACCAGCTGCAGACTAGTTTTTTGCTCGTCTCACTGGCACATGAAGAAAAAGGGATGTAAAAGGGTCAAAACAAGCTCTGTTTGGATGGCTTTCAGGGCCATGTGTCTAATGGAGGGTTTTTAATGAGAAGAGGCTATGACGCCTGATATAGAACCACAGTGACAGCCAGTCAGAGAGAAAAAGCAAACCCCCTCCCCACCTCCACAAACACCAAAAACTGCACTACCATCATTTGTTGTCGTGATGCAGACAACGTTCCAACTAAAATAGCAGCAGAAAAACTGCAAACAAAGTCAAAGTCCCCTCCATTTCTCTTTTTCTAAACTTGTCAGCTTTCTGTCAATGGTGTGCTTAAGACTTATAAGCTTGGCAATTGTAAATATAAATCTCCAGTTGTTCATATGAACAATTTGTTCGAGCAGCACCGACCCTCTGTGTGGTTGATGTGGCAAAATTAAATTATCAGCAAAGGGAAACAACGTGAAAAAATCCTGCGAACGATCGCATAGAGAAATGACCAAATAATAAATCACATCATGCATCTCGAGTGTAATACACAGTGCAAATGGACAGCTTGCTTTGATACTGATGTTTCTCAGCGAGTAGAAGAAGTGGCACATGCAGATGAATGTTAATCATGGTTAAATCAGTTTCATGTTACAGCCCCTGCAGAAGAAAACACTGACTTTAGCACTCTGGTAGCTGTTGCAAATGACTTGAGTGAATTTGCACCAATCATATTTTTTTGCTAAGGGGGACCGGCGGAATCATCAGCTCAAAATGTGATCTCATCAGACAGGGTCGCAAGCGAGGAAAGGAAGAGGGACCTCACCTATTTACCCAGAAGCGGTCTGTCTTCTTTATCTCATCATATATTTCAATCACAAGAGGCAGCATTTAGGAATTTTTATTTCCTGCGCTGCTGCAAAAGCTTGACCCTCATCAGCACAGTCAAGTCTTCTGTCTTCATCAAAAATCGAGCTTTTTTTGGGTCTTCTGTGGTGTCCGATAAAGTTTTTTCATCAACAGGAGAGTCTCGGCTATCACATTTTTCTATATTAGAACATGCTTGCTAATTCGCGCTCTATAATAACATAGCAGACAGACTCCATGCAGAAGTGAAGGGAACATAATGGGGATCTCCCTTTCTATTTAGCACAAACATGCCACCCTGTTAGACGATCAGGTTCCCCAATGATCATTATTACAAGTCCAAAGTCCCTCGGCCCGGCACATTTGCACGCACACACTTACATAGCCATCCTGGATAAATACGCCATGGGTAATTATAGCGGAGAAGCGTGTCTTAGTGGAGCTGTCAGAACTGTAATTGCTAGAGGGATGGTGGGCTATCGAGAAGCGAATCGCGCTGCAAGTGCAACACTGGCAGTGGTGAGTGACTTTGATTATAAGGACAGGGGCGAGAGATGGAGGTTATCACCCGGCACCTTCTCATATCTCGCATGTTATGAACAAGGCTGTCTATTAAACACAAGATAAGCAGAATGTTTTAGAAGAGTGGCACAGTAAATACGCACATGCTTTCACCCTGGCTGTGAAATGGACTGCCCTTTCTCCCCCCCCACTCCCTCACCATCACTTTTCCAGATGATGGTCATGCTGGAGTATTTAGTCTAGAGGGATATTACAGTGCACTTGTCTGGGCTTACAAAGGTAACATCCATACCTGTATCACATCAAACATGAGACGAAAAACACCTCTCATCTTGTTAGAAGAAATTGCCAAGGGTAAATGTGTGCACTAGTGTGCTCACTCAGCTTTGCTGTCATGAATTGCCCATTTCTGTGCCAGAAGCTTTGGGGGAGAAAAAAAAAAAGGAGAAAAGGTTTGAACCGGAGCCAAAAATGGGATTTTAATTTCTTAGAAATTCCCATCTGTTTGTGCGTGTGTGGATGGGGGAGTGGGAGGACAGAGGAGAGAACAGGAGGAAAAAAAACAGAATACTATATAGCCAGAGTGAAAGAGAACTGAAATCATGACTTTCAAATGAACAGCAAGCTTCTTCTCATGGAGATTGCTTGTGAAAATTACAAGTCATAATGTCATCAGGAAATCAATGGGGACTATGAAGGTAATCATAACAGTACTGTGTGTTCGAGCTGGGGCCAAATTGCCACTCCGCTGGCCACTTTCCCCTCGGCAGATAATTGCACTGGACAATCTGAATCAAGTCTATTCATGCCGAAACACTTTACATACATCTTCTTGTGCCATGACACTAATTGCATTTCAAAAAATTATTGTGCCACAACACCAAATATTGATTGAATGCTAAACATGCAATCTGCCAGCGTAAGCATGTAAGCAAATGGCTAATTTGATTTTGATCACCGCGGCGTGGAGCGTTTTCGCACAAACTAACCTCTCCTGTCCAGTTTGAATCAAGATATGAAAGTCACTGCATGGTTAGCTTAAAAATCCGTCAAAATATCTCAATTGTGAGCTTTTATGGGGAGAAAATGAGCTTAATTGAAAGTGGCATGCAATTGGCCAGCATTAACCTAGCGTGAAATTTGTCTTCAGCTATCCTGGGCAGTGGCGAACACCAACTTTGCCGCATTATCTTGAGAGTGATTGGACGGTTTGTAATTGGTTATGATCATTATGGCATGAAGTGGCTGCTCGCCAGCACCCAAATATCACAGAGATGGACTGTCTCTGCAACATGAAATCAAAAGGTTTAATCATTTCTTCAATCAATTCATTGTAACTCCAGATTTTGAATACGCAGCTGCTGGACAAAGGCCAAAAGAGGAAAGCTGTTTTATGTGACACCAAATTAGACGTGATTAATAATTAATGTCATTCCTACAACATTATCTCAGTCGGTAGCACTAGGCCTCATCCTAACGTTCTTTCTTTTGTGCCAGAGACTATTAGAAAATTGTGTCACGTACTTATTTGTCAGTCTATATTACTAAACATTTTTACCATGGCTAAATCTGTTGGAGTTGATTAATTGCCTTTTACAAACACCACATCATCCAGTGCAACGAAACAGAAGCCCCCTGTCCTGTCTTTCTTTATATTTAACAGCTTGAAAACAAACAGGCTCCAACAACGTGCACACAAAACGATCTTATGCTTTCTTTGAATATCGAAGCTTGTTAATAATCTCTCCATCACTTCATCCATGGCAACACAGGCACAATTCTAGACAGAGAAAAAATATTAAAGTCTGCTTGATAGACTTCAAAGGCTTCATCTGAATTTGATTTAAAGCTAAGGTAGGCTGTGTTTTATTTATTTTGATAGTTACTCTATTTGTGTAGCACCTTTGGAAAGCAAAGTTATAGCATACTTGACAGCGAAACAAATGTCTATTTAGGCAAATACTGACAACAAATCCAAACAAATAAGCATGCAATTTCCAGCAAAAAGGATAATGACTGGTGTCCTAAAAAAAACCTAACAAGTGTAAATATTGGAGTTAATAGTGTTATTTATGATGAAATTTTACCTAAGTAATTTAGGGAGTAAAACACTACAAAAAATGAAAATACAACTTTACCCAACTATAGTACATATTAAGACTGAGACCTTGCAGTGTTATCAATTATGGAGAATAACCTTATAAATGTAAATAATGTTATGCTGTGTTTGCCTGTTTTAGTGTTTTCTATCATTTTATCTTGTTTTTCAAATTCCCTTTCTAAGTCTTTATCCTTTTTCGCTTCTGGCATATTTGCACAATTTTTTTTGGCTGTTCTGACTGAGCACCGTGGTCAACTGAGGTTGTATTAAATTTGCTATATGGATAAACTTGCAAACTTTAGATTTGATTTCAATCCATCAGTCATGATTCTTTTGGCTTGTCTTGGGGGTAATCTAGTATATGTCTGATAGAGTTTGAAATGTTAATGTAGGGATCATTAGCTAACATATCTGTGTAGTTGGAAGCAAACTGTCAAATCTTTAAATGGTCAAAACTCTTGTGAAGCGTTTATGTTGATCAGACTGTGGCATTAATGGTGTTTATGTGTTTGGGAAGTCTGGAACTGAATCCAACATTATAAAATATCATGCATTTCTAACGTTCAAATCGCTAAAAGGAAGCAATTTACATCAAATCGAGCATCTGGTTTGCTTGTGAGCCACTTCCTACTGTGTGTTTGGTATTTCGTCAGAGATAACTTTGTCTGTGTACTCAAGCGTCAATGCTCTCTTTCTGCCGCATGCCAACTTATTACTGGAGACACTTGTAGCAACCGTCAACAAACATCATATTGTCACACATGGGCGCCAATAATTGTGAACTCCACAATGCATGGTGGTGCGGTTGAGGCAGGGGCCCTCGCGAAAATCGCAGCTGCCACCGCCGCCCGCCTCCCGCCATGCAGAAGAAGGATTCTGTTTGCACGACGAGAGATGAAGGGGCGCCTCGCTGTCACGGAAACCTAACCATCTCTGATTGCATTCTTCAAATGGTGTGTTTTCATATGCTGTTGTTTTGAACAGATGTGTTGTTTGGAGCAGATAAGAGCTAAAGCGTGACGTGTACATGCATTATAACCTGCCTTTTAATGTTCTCCCTGAATATTTTTCTTCCCTCCCTTCTCCGGCTCCCTTCGCACAACAGGTATCGTGTGCCGTTCTCTGTTTATGTTGTTACAGCGGCTTCTGAGTTGGAGCCTTTGAAATGGAAACTTCATGTGCCGTCTTTCCTCCAGACTTCCAAGAAGTCGGCTTTTGTTCAGTCTGGAGGCCTCATTCTCATTTCATGATAATCAAGTGATACACAAGACAGTTCCTCTCCGATTCCCTCCACGGAACTACAGCACATAATCTAATGCACAGACCCTAATGGTACTATAAATATTACGCATTCAACAAAGCCGGGCCACTGTGTAATCTACTCATGAGGGATTCGTCAGTTGCTTGACTGATGGATCATGCTGGAAGGTAAACAGGACCAGAAATGATAGTCTGGTGTACAGTTTCTCCTCCTCTGAAAGTGCCGTCTTCCCTCCGTGCATGCCACTCTTCATTTCCTTTCCCTATTCAACTACCAGGGGGCAACAGACAGCATTCAATCATCACAGGACCTGATAGCTGTAAATTGTATTTGCGCGCCGAAAATGCATAATCAACAGCGGTACTTTCTTATTCATAATCTTCTCTGTGGCTCCTTTGGCTTAATGCGTTCATATTCAGGTTCTGAGATAGGAGGGGGGGAAGGAGGAAGCGCTGTGTGATTACAGACAATGCTTGGAGCACTTGCTGAAATGCAGTGATCCCCCCTCTCTCCTCCCAGTTGTCTTTATTTATCCTTCTGTTTGGTCAGTCTTCATTATGAATGGATTGTCGTACCCTATCATTTTTCTGTATAGATCCTTCTGCTGCCCGTTTCTTATTTTGCTGCCTGCATTGGTCTGTTTACAGCTCACCCTACCGGTTTGCATGTTCAGTGTATGATTAGGCCGTGTGTTTGTGAGGCATGCCATGTTCAGAGTCATCTTTTTATAGTGGTTGTCGCCTCACCACAGTTCACCTGGTTGGATCAGGAAAATGTTATATTCATGAGGCTGTGTACAGTAGTCTTTTTCGACAAATGGCCCTTGTGGCAACATTGGAATTCAGTTAGTGAAGGCTGCATGTGGACATGCATTTCGCCCTGCTGGGAGACATTAGGAGGCTGTTGTGCCTCCTCTGGGCCACAACAAACATTTTGGAGTATGTCAGAGAGCAGGATTTCTGTGTTTTTGTGAAACTGAGTGCACTAACCGGGTCACAGCAGAAAGATTAAAAAAGAAAAAAAAAAAAAAACCTGCCTGTTTATGCATGCTGCTGTGCATCCCCAATTATGCATGACACTGCACACTTTCATTCCTTATTCAAACCATTGGTGGTATTCAAGTTGTAAGCCTTTGCATGTTTTCCATTTGAGTGATGATTCTGAGTGTTCAAACTGCACGTTTGTGTGCAGACCAATTCAGTTGTTGTATTCGTTTGTGCTCCGACCTAGGAATTTTTACTGAAGCTCATTTACTGGTGTTGCTTTCTAATAAAGGAAAGTAGCCTATGAGCAGTTTTTCTTCTGAAATGGTGCTTCATCATGATTGAAATGTGCCTACATCCCACGAATGTGTTTGCAATAAATACTCACCTTACTTTGCCAAAGTGTTCTCTGTCCACTCAATTTTTATTCATTAATGTTGGATTGAGTACTTTAACTTCAGCCTACCCTATAAATCACAGATACACTCTTCAGCCAACTCTCTAAAAGGGACATTTACACAAGACTGTAAGGTGTTGTCTCAGTTTGGTTTTAGGGCCAAATGTAAGATAATCATTGCTGTCTGACCTAATTTAACAAGGTTTAGATTTTAAATCAGTGCTGGTGACTCTGTGCGGCTGAAATTGGCCACAGCGGTGCTTTGAGTTAAATGCTAACCCTTGCTAATCAGCACTGAACATAATCTGCAGCTGAGGGTCATGGATATGCCATTATATTTGTACTACCTGGATACACCAACAGGTTGCACCTCTACACATTTAATTAGATGGAAGGCTGCAGTTCATTTGCGTTTTAATACTGTAGCAACCAAAGGAGGCAGTTACTCAGCAGCAAGCAAGCAGAAAACATTGTCAGGATTTAGCTAGCAGCAGCCACCATGACAAAGACTTCTGTGATGGTTAATGACTTCCAACCACTGCTAAGGTGTGCGATGACCAAGAGTTTACTAGGACAGTGTTAATTATACCATTTTTACACCTTTTGAATGGTAGAGTATTGGTAGTTTTTAATATATTTTTTCTGTTGGGAACAGGGATGTTGTTAAAGTCTGAATGAAGTTCATTCAGTGATGGCTTAGAGGTGTGTAACTCAAAATTACAAATGGTAATCTCATGGTGGAAAGTTGCATGAGTCACAGAAGCCCTTAGAGTAAATCGTCTAGAAACCATAAATGTCTGCATTAAATTTCACTGGAGTCCAACCACTAGTTTGAGACATTTCAGTCTGGACCAGCGCAGTAAACAGCTGGACCAACCTCACCTCCCCCTTAGAACTAATGTAGCTGAAAAGCCAGAGACTTCTGTGTAGCCAGAGATACCAAACAATGGTGGCAAAGTCAAAGCCTGACAGTGAAAATGGAAGTGCTCTCCAATGCGATTTACTGTGGTCCTTTGCCTATAGGTGAGGGGGAAAAGGCCGACTGTGGGCGAGTCGAAGTCTGTCTTGCCGTCTTTACAGCTTTTTGTAAAGTCTTTAATCGGAACTGTGAGTCGGACTGTCCTCATCACAGACCAATCCCGTCACACTCCTCTTCCTGCCCTGTGCTCCACTGTCCTCTCGACCTCACTTCTTTCTGATAGCTTTTCCCCTATTTCTTCCTCATCCTTTGCTTCAGCATGTTCTCGTTTTATAGTCCTTTTCCCCCTCTTCTCCTCGATTTCCTCCTTGGAGAGGTCATCTCTTAGCTCTTTGCCAGGCATTCACTCCTGAGATTACCTCTTCATTTACACACCCATGTAGACACCCCCCACTGACACACACCCACACATACACTAACCACCAGCACCACTCCCCAGAGCTCCAGCAGGCGTTTTGTCCTTCAGAACCAGCATCTCATATTTCAGCTTTTCCTCGATCACCTGCTGTACACCACGTGCATAAATACTGACCATGCTTTAATATTACCAGCCGCTCTCCATCCCTCACCGTCAAAACCTCGAAAAGATAGTCAGATTCAAATTTGTCTTAGGATAACACTGATTTTTGTGGAAAGGTTTGACTGCAGTTTGGCTCAAATACTTTATGACACTGTATCAGTTTCCCTGTGTGTGCACCTGGCTGGAGATACACTCACTCAGGTCAATATATCATGCCTCAAGAGATAGGTCAGAGCTTGGTTTTTATCTCTGCAGTGTAGCTAAAAGCAGATTGTGGTGCAGTATATATTTATGTGTAAGGACTCTGCAAGTGCTGTCATTCGAGGGTATCGCACCAGACTGCAGTTACAAAGGAACTGTTTTAGATTTTAATGCATCGCCCATGATAGACAAATTCGCCAAGACTGGATAGGTGACCTCAGAACCAGCTGTTTTCCACTCATTGTATGACACAAGCACAAAGCGGAATGGCAGTAATTACTACCCCAGCATCACCTCATTGAGCCATACTGCACAGTGTAGAACACATTGCTAATGTAATCACACTATGCTACACACCCTTATGGGCCGAGCTTAATGTTGAGTGTGTGTCATTTGAGAGCCCGCTGCCACGGTAAAAGGTTCCGGCTGGTTTATAAAGGCACATGTTTATTGTATCATGCATTAGGCCCATTAGCCCCAGTGCTAGCTGAACCCAGCTGGTTCCCAGGGTCATTCCTCAATGTGAAACTGAACTGCATGACATGACCAAAATTGACTCCTCTCAGAATACTCCAGAGCTAATGGAAGTCTCGGTAATTGACATCAATACCGAGTGCTCTGGCACAGTCAGCACCTATCAAAGAGCTATTTTTGACTTCATATCTCATGTTTGATTTGTGTTTACATGTGCTTCTCCTCAAATAGCTTGAGCAGAAGGGATGTTGCTTTGCTGAGTCATCATTTTGAGTGTCAAATCGCGTAAAGCTGGTTACAGCTAGATGTTTATCCAAGGCATCAATGGTGCAACAGTGTATTTTTATGACAATCGATGGTCATCCTCTTGAATTATCTGAAAACTGAAAAAAAGTGAGAGGCCCCAGCTGGGAATTAAAAGCTCTAGAGGTTGCTGGAAGAGGCCCACATTGCTGATGCACTCCAATATTAATGCTTATAGAAGCCATCAACTCTAATTACATCTGCCGTGCTCGATGCTACCAGGAGTACGACTGAATATTAATGCTAAGCAACTTTTAACAGCAATGTCACTTCATTAGTGAAATAACATCATTAACAGTGGTGCGTTTCTGAATAGAGATTGATCCTGGGGTTTGGCAAGGTTCAAGGTTAGCTAAATATGCACGTTTTGGGATACCTCTTTGGTCTTTTATTAGATAAGGGTGGGAGATTTGCCATCTTGAAGGTGTGTAGCCGTCATCAGTTCTTTCTCATGGCGGGTCAAATTTAATCAGCACTTGTATGTTTTCCTCAATTTATCCACACACAGAGGAGGCAGCTTGCCATTATCATGCAGGGAAACATTTGTTGTCGCTTGATTACGCTAATGGGAAAGCACACACGAATATGAAATGTTGAACGTTATTGAAATTAGGCTTAATTGCTGATGGCATCTCAGGTTAATTTGTATTCCCTCAGTATGAAATGTGTCTGTGTGTGGTGTTTGTTTTTGTGTGCTGAGCTGCATCTAAGTGACTGTAGATATATAGTACAGTACGCTCTTGGTGAATTCACTGGGGTTTGTTTTTGCTCGTCAGAAAAAAAAACAAAAAGAGGGCGGCTGTGTGGAGATGGTGGCATAGATAACTGAATATCATTAATGATAAATACAGTTTTCCGCTCATGAATCCTCTTGTTTCAGCCCCTCAGTCCACCATGATGCTCGGTCATCAGGGCACACTGGAGGGGAGGTGGAGCTGGAAGGAAGCACGTTCAGCTGCTTCACCAAGGGACGGAGATTTAAAAGCACTTCAGTGCAGAGACTCACTCACTCCAGATGAGGTTCGCACACACTAGAAGAACTCTTTAACCAGCAAAGGGAGTAAAAAAAACAAAACAAACAGAAAAAACAGTCTAAAGATTTCAAGTAGCTTCTTTTATCACTTCATCTTAGTGCTACGCTTTTGTCTTTTGCTTCTTAATTATTGATGTTGATGCGTTTTATTTCTTGCCAAGTTCTCAATTAAAGACTAGCTCTTAATCGTAGAGGTGAAAAAACAAAGATAAAAGAAATGCAATTCACTACCAGCATTCTCGATGCACTCCCAGTGATGGAAATTTCACTCTATTGAATTTGAGAGTTCTAGTTACTTAACAGATTCATATTTTACGTGATGCATTCTTCCTCCAGAAGAACTCCCAAGTATTTGTTGAATAATGTATGCTACAGCATAAGACAGGCAGCCGCTGATACGTGAACATGATGCCTATGAATTACACAGAAACCTTAAAATGCTGTTTACATATAAACAGATTAGTTAGAATATTACAATAATACATTGTGAAAATATATCACTCTAGAAGTGCTCATTTGTGACTTTGTCTATTAAGTAGGGCTGGGGCTTTAATGCACCAACTTTGATTAATTAATTACAAAACTTAGCAACTTTTTGCTCACAACAATGTTGATTTTAGAAATAAACTAATTTTGTCCTATTTATTTAAGTATTTGTCATGTTGATGAGATGGAGGTCTCAAAAACTCGTATTGCTATTTGACAAAAATGTAAATAATTGTGATTAATTAATTACAAAGCCTCTAATCATGTCCCACCACTACTATTAATGTATATTTTGCTGATTAAGCAACAACCTATGCGGTTGAAAAAATGAAATCAAAGTGCCAATAACTGCAGTTCTTCGAATGGCCACTTGAGGCTAGTTGCAAAAGTGAGTCAATCCCTGTAGATCCCCATGTTAACATGCTCAACTTTATAGCAGAAAAAAACATATTTACAGCCTTATACAAAACTGATTTTAGTCTCTATAGACAATTGCTTAATTTATGACGATAATATTGGGGAAGAATTTTCATCTAATTCTGTTTTCATTATATCAAGGATTAAAGTTATGCATGTTTCAGGACATACCCGCTTTGAGCGATTTGAGTGAGTCATTTTTCACATAAAATGCCAAAATATTTGCTTGGGTTCAGGAAATTCCTAGATTAGACTCCTTCAGGTGATTTTACCTTCCAGGATGGCACCTGTGTGTTTTATGCCGTCAAAATTTTGCACATTGTACAGACGACGTATTTATTTCAAGATATTTTGAAGGACTCCCATGCTTTCGAAACTCTGTCTTGGAAACGTTCACAATAAATTGTGTTTGATTGTTCCTGCTGCAAAAAGAAATTTTAAAAATATATCTGTTTATTATATTTACAGTTGTGATGCATTTTTAGTGTTGATTTTGTTGATTATGGCATCAAATCGTCATCCCTAGTAAAGATTCTTTTTTACATTTAGTTGCATTCATTTGTTCAGTTGGTGATTTACCAACTGTTGTATTCTTAAACAACAGGCAGATAGCAAACCACATGTACCGTTTTAAAAATAAAACAATGTTTTTGCCTCCTGTGAAGTGTGACTGTAACAGCCCATCATCAGCTCATATAACACGGTAATCTACTGAATTTGTACAGGAAATGTAGGTCTGAGCAGCCATGCGGAAGAGAAGTCTGGGCTAAAATATGCAGAATGGGAGACTTTGGCCTATCTGTGGAAATGATCCAATGTGGGGCAGGTCAGGAAAATGATAATGGCTAAAAGTTCTCATGCAGAACAGTCATAAATGTGTAATTTGGTGTGGCTGCTGGAGCCTCAGCCATGATATTATAAAAGTGAAGAGTGAACATGCAACAATCTTCACATGCCTTTGTTTCCTAAAACAGTTTTTAAATTCATAAAATGTTGTTGAGGTTCTGCCTATTACTCTTTGCCGGTCTCTTTGAAATAGAAACACATTGCTTCCACAAAACTAGCAGTCATAAATGCATGGCACTGAGTTGCTGGAAATACATTGATGTGCTGCTTCACTTCATAAAAGCAATTTCTGCCTGATTTCCCCACAGGGATGCAGAGATGAAACAACTTCTTTATCACCGCTCCCTCTCGTCGTCTTCTTGACCGTTCTTTCATTTTTGTTTGGAACGTTTTGGGACCTTCAAACAAATGCATCACATGTTCACAGAGCACTGTTTAAGCTGACTTTTACTTTATACTGACCTATTTCTTGGATATGATGATGGAAATTCGGGGCTATCTTGTTGAGCCTCTCGTCTCTTATTCTCTGGTCCCAGATGAGTGCCTTCATCATTTCAGGGAAGGCCTCTGAAAGGATGTTTACACATGATGACTGTGTACATCGTCGCCCGTGCTCCTCTTTACAAAAGATTCTTTTTCCCAGCTTGCGTCAGGGTTCAGCCAGCGAGGGCAGGCAGATAGGCGTGTGGCCACTGACCCGTCTGCTTTTCTGAGGAGTCTGAAAAGTCCAGACTTCACTTGACTGAAGCCGCAGGGAAGGCGACAGAGGGATGGACTCAGAGTGGGAGAGTGGGATGCTAAGTTCAAGCTTTAATTCATAAATCTTTGTGGATGTCTCTCAGCATGTAGCTGTGAACAGGGGAAAAAGGGATATAAGGAGAAAGCAAGTAAAGGAAAGAGAAAATCACTTTCTGTGGCATGGACAGAAGCGTCCGGAACACCTGCTGAATTTGTCCGCTCTGTCTAGTCCAGGGGACTGGAGACGACCTCAGAATAATTCATTTTACACCTTCTCCATAGTGACCTGCTCCTTTCCTCTGATTCTGCTCTGCTTTTTTAGGAAACGCCTTGTTAGCTGTGCCTGAAAGGCAGGCGGATCACTTTGAGAGTGGAGTAATAACACCTAAAGCTGTCAGTACCTTTAGCTTGTAATGACCTGCGAGTGGGCAGCTGCTGTTGAACCCTGACAGAAACTCTGCTTCTATGTTATAAATTTAAATTCAAGCTTGCTATTTTTTTTGCTTGCAAATATTGAAATATTTTCTCATATTTTTGAAATTTTTTTCAAGTTCAAGCTGCCACGTGCATCAAGGCAACCATCTCTACAGTAAAACTTGTCATTGGGTTTGAATGTTGTTTTTTTTTTTTTTTTTTTTAAAATGGCCAAATTAAAGTTTTCAGGTAGAGAAACTGTAAAAACAGGAATAATTATTGGATTTTAAACTTTTCATCAGTTCTTTCATCATTTGAGACTTTCATTTCCTTCCTTCCTTCTTCATGTCATGTTTTTAAAAAGTACAAAACAAACCTTTTGCAGTACACAGATTTTATAAGAAAATAAAAGAAAAAGTAAAACTTGTTGGCTACCTATGTAAAACTGCGAGGTTTTTGACAGCAATGCTCTTTTCTGCTGAACTTGGCTTAACTGCAGGTTGTGTTTACACTGAGCAGATAAAGGACAATTATGGCAACTAATTAAAAATGTTGTAGAATATCAAGAGCCACCTCTTTTTCCAGTAGTGGTAACACATGGGGACTGATGAAAAAATGTTTTGCAAGGTAATTTCATTGTTTTTTTTTTATTTTGTAAAGTAATAAATATAGGCATTTAACTTTTTTCTTTCTTTTTTCAGCCATTTATGACACAATAACTTCATTGCACTGCACAAAATTACATTTTTTTTGTTCTCTTCACTTCAATTGACGGTTGTGCTGTTTTGGCAAGTTTCATAATTTTACATTGCAGTGAAAAATGAGCTCACAGTGAGTACAAATGTGATGGGAGCAAACAAATTGCCAACCAACTCCTCAATTTCAGAGGATTGAAGTCCTTGTCAGGTTAATTAGTTTCAATTAAACCCTTCAAACATCATCTCTATGTAACAAACTTAAGTCTTTGGAATTTTTTTTTCCATGAAAACAATCCTGTCGAGTTTAAATTGTTTATTAATTCTTATAGAATGTGTGGATCTGTGATGTCCTGCTGTTGCTTGACCACACCAGCTCACACAGAACCGCGCTCAAATACTCTAAAGCTGCTATATGCTCGACAATTTCAAATTTTAATGTCAGGAATAATTCAGCCGTACAACCCAAAACGGATTCTGAAGGAGGAGAATGATACAGAAAGACCACAAAACCCCAGAAGCCTGAATATGTATTTTTGAGACCATATACTGCTCTGTTAAGGTAGAAATAGTGTTGACTGATTATTTTGCTGATGATATGTCTATAAAACACCATATGGATATGTTAACAAGGTAGAAAACTTGATTTTAACCAGAGGAGGTCTTTAAAAGTGGTGCTCTGTAGCGACTCGAGCACCGGTTTGCGTCGGGGAAAAGATGGGACTACAGACAAAAATAGCAACGAATACTTAGAGTTCGGAAACAGGAGGGGATGAGGAAGAAAGTAAGGACTGAAAGCTCAACAATAACACATAATCTGCAACTCTGCCACTTTTTTTTTTTTTTTGCACCTCCCTTACTGGGAGACAGCTGCTCTACCTAGCTATTCCCTGGTGGTTTTGATGGATTCTTCCCCTCAGAAGAGGCAATGACTCCTTGGCTTTAACACAGCGTGCAGCAAGCCGAGGCCCAGCAGCATTTACACAGGAATGAGTCTGGGAGATGTACCATTGAAGGCCGAATACATTCAACAGACCTATGAAAAAAAAAGTTATTCTGTGTAATTCAGCCGAATTTGATTTAATACAACGTGGATGGTGTAAAATATTCTAATTTATCTGAAATGCCGAACAAATTCAAATTAGCAGATAGCCAGTGTGTTTGAGGTGTAGTGAGTAAAATTTAGCTTGGGGAGACGTGTCGCATTAACTTGAGTTGAAATTGAACTGTAAATGTCGCCATGAGCGGCTGTTGACCTCATTGTCTGGATGAATACATCACAAAGGAAAAAAACATCAATCTAACATCCACACTTCAAAAGAAAAGTTCAAACACTCTCAATGATTTTATGCAAATATTCAAAGACAGAATTAGACTCTGAAACGCTCTAAACCAATCTGCTGTTCTTTTTTTTTTAAACATTTGTTTCTCTTGTCTCTCAGCTGCGTGGTAACGGCAGAAAACAACAGATATTTTTTTTTCTTCTTTCTGGTTTCAACACCAAGAAAGGAAAAGCAAATTGTAAATTATTTAGACGACCTTTGCAATATTGTAGTAGAATTTGTGTAATTCAAAGGAAGACAGTGAGGCAAACCACAGTATTCCTCCAGAAGAACTCCCAAGTATTTGTTGAATAATGTATGCTACAGCATAAGACAGGCAGCCGCTGATACACAGGGACTGAGACTTGAGATTACAGTGGATGATATGACCTTTCCTTTCATGAAAAATTAACTGGTCTGATATTGAGCAGATGAGGTTTTATTTAGCGCAAACCTCCAATGAGATCTCAGAAACAGCTGTCAACAACATGAGCCGTTTCATCATCAAAAGCTGAAGAAATAGTTTTTATTCTTAAACATTCTTTCCCACAGGAGTCTTTGTTTTGTGGTGGTGATTACTAAGATTCCGTCATTAAGAATACGTTTTATTAACACAGCTGACTGGGATAACCATGCTGGTTTTATTCTGGTGAAAGCTGATGCATTGTAAAGGCTTCCATGTGCCACTGTGCTTTCTGTCTCCAGTGAGAACGTGTCCATAGATGTATAATACAAAAAAGGGAGGTTGGTGAGTAAACAGTCTGCCAGTGCTAGCCTGTAGGTGCCAATCTGCCTGGTAGTTTGATGTAGGAAAACCTAAGATACTCTACAATGCATCAGAATACTGTATCTCTACTCCAAATCCAAAATTCGCTCCGTGTGCTATATGCTTGTATTTCAAAGCACACAACATCTTTAAAAATTCCAAACTTTCCCAACTACTTCTGCTGCTCAGGCAGGTATAAAATCAGCAGCGCTTTGATGTCATAAAAAAGTTGGTCCCTGCTCCCGCCGTCATTTTCTTTTGCCAAATGCGTCACAGATGAAAAATGCCATATTATACAGCAGGACCGTCAAGCTGTCACTTAGGTAATGAAGTTGGTCCAAACCATTTGTCTTATTTTGTCACGCTTTTTCCCCATTAGTCATACCGCGCTAACCATTAGCTCCTCGGGAACCCCCTTCACCCAAGGACACTTAGGCTCTCACTCCAAGTGCGACTGAGGCCGACTGATGCACCGTGGAAGACGACACAGTGGGAGGAGGAGGGATTGAGGGAGTTGAGACTGATACCACGAAGAAGAAAAGAGCAGTAATGCATGGGAGAGAGACTAGAGCACCATCCAAAAGCGGCTTCAAAGAAAACAGACAGGTTGATTAATCTGTCAGAACCGGCTGATCATAAGAAAATGTTCCTATTTTCCAAACCGATACGAAATTAAAGTTCCAGGCAAGAATTCAAACTGTGAATGAGGATTTATGTGCGGACATGAAGTGAAGAATTAGAGGAAAAGGATGAGAACACTAGATAAAGACTGCTTCAAGCAACAGAGGAGAGGATAACGGACCATGTTACTCTGACCAAGATATTATGAACTACAGTGCAGTGTATACGTAATACAGGGCTAACACAAAGAGTGAAATCGGCAGAGAAGGGGAGGGATTTATAGCGACTTGACCAGCACAGGATTTCTGGAGTTATATCTTCAGGGTACAGTTGTGTTTGTCCTACAACAGGGTTATTACTCACCCAAGTGTGGTAAACACTAACTGCTTTATGAAAGCCAGAGGCAGGGCCACACAAAGTGCAGGAAAAGTAGAGTGCCTTTGTTGTCTTATAGCATGTTTTACTGTACGGCATATCCATATTGAGGCACTGATGGTGCGTAGCATTCTTTTCATTCAGTCTGACTTTTTAAAGCCCTTCTGAGAGATTGGACTCCAGGGAAAAGCTGCTTTTTCTCTCTTTTGTAAAGTTCATTGTTGTGGCTGGAAATGGTCAGCCAAAGCTGCATTGGAGGGGCCACACAGGTCAGCATGAGAAGAATGGAGCAAGTAATGTTCAACTCCCACAGGAGAAATTCATAATAAGGTTTGAGAGTTGCTTGTCTCATATGGCTTCTATTTAGAGACGGATATAGAGTGAACAACAGAAGTGTGTACACCCCTGTGTAACATCTCTTAGTTATCAAATGTCTCAATAATTACATTTATCTGAGCTGAGAAGTTGAGAATTTCCTCTTATGAACAATCCAATACAAAAAATTGGAAATATTTTATTGAAAATACAGGCCTAAAAGTAGAAACCTAATGCAACAAAAGCGAATACACTTAGTTGTGATCACTGAAATGAAATTAATTGTACCTATGATTCCCAGTCTGCCTAATTACATTAACATGGACTGTGAACACCAGAACTTTCTCGATTTTGATCGTATGGGCTGTGAACATGAAAAGAAGCCTGATGAATATTGAGAGCACGTTCTTTGGACATTCTGCACAGTGGCTTGGGGGTTAGCACTTTCGCCTTGTAGCTAGAAGATCCCTGGTTCGCATCCCGGGAACTGCATGGAGTTTACATGTTCTCCCTGTGCATGCGTGGGTTTTCTCCAGGTACTCCGGCTTCCTCCCACAGTCCAAAAACATACTGAGGTTAATTGAATAACTGTGACCCAGACAAGTGTATTGCCTGACTTGAATCTGACAGAACACCTTTGGGGTATTTTAAAGAGAAAGGTAGAGCAACACAACCCCTAGAACAAAGAGCAGCTGGATAAAATAGTCTCTGAACAATGGCAGGACATCTCTAAATAATTGCAGAACATCTCTCCAGAAATTCATGCCAAGCAGGGTTGAGCGTGTGATCAAAAACCGTGGAAGGTGGACAGACATTTGTTGCATTGACTTCCTGCTGTGAGGCCTGTATTTTTAATCGAGTAAATCTGAATTGTGAGCTTTTAATTTTACCTAAGAGCAAATAGCCTACTGTTCAACTTAAAGGGAATGTATTTACTGTAAGATAGGTCCAATTTTGAATCATTTAAGTGATATTGCACGGGGGTGTACACACTTCAGTCTGTGAGTTCATCGCCACATCTATCACATAACTTGACCAGGTGTGTGTTTAACTGCAGGTGTGTGTGATTAAATAAAGCCTAATGGTTCTAACTGAACTGCGTCCTGAGAGCTGGATTTGGGCCACATGCACTGTTAGCCGCTGATCCGACAGATGCCAGGGGGCGAGCACAAGGGAGGACACTAATTACCGGACAGCTGCCCAGCAGACCCTCACCCTGCCCTGGGGACAGCCAGTCTCTCTCACTCCCCTGTCCTCCAAGCCTGGATCCTGAGACCTGGCACCATCGTTGCCAATTCCAGTCAGTCTCCATCACAGGAGGTTGGCAGTAGAGCCTCAGGGGAGTTGTGGCGGATTGGTCTACTGGGGGAGGACGGGCTCATAAAGATAATTTGTTACCAGACAGATATCCTGTGACAAATAAACTGCTACGATTTTCGATAGAGTTGATATTAAATTCTCCCCAAGTGCTGTCCGAGCCGTCGCGCGTTGTTACCCCCAAACCTGAAGGTTTTTACGAAATGAAAACAGAATAATGCAACCAGTCATGGAACACAATACTGCATATCCGCCAAATGCTAGCTGGTTTTCTTCCACTGCATGTGCATCAGCAACCATTTTAGTATGTGACCACTGTTAATTCCCACCATGGATATAAATATTTCATAGTTTGGTGCCACAGCAGACTAATAATATCTCAATTGATGCTTTGAGTAGACTGTGTCCTTCACCCTTCACTGGGATGGGTAGGAAAGGTATTTATAAGAAAATTGAGGTCACCACTGAGAGGAGGGCTGGCTGTAGGCCCAAAGAATACAGAGTGTTGGAGAGGTTCAGGCAGACTCATTTTGTTGGAATTGAGGGGCTAGCAAGCAGACTGCTCATCTTGCTGTTGGCATAAGCGTGAGAAGAGGAGCTAAAGGTTGAAATTATGCACCCAGAAAGCATTTGGCTCGGGTGAGGAAAAAGTGCAATGCAATAATTAAGCGGCACAATAAAAATGATTAGAACTGCTTTTGACATTCTCATTGCGAATAACTTGCGTTTAATTGCAATCACAAATTTTAAATGCCAGTTTTATGTTCCATGGCTATAAGCTGTTTAAAGTTCAATAGCTATACTCTTTAAATCTCCTTCCAATTTCTGCTGTGAGGCAGAAACACGGAATGGATACAGAGAGAATGGGAGACAAAAGTATGGAAAATTAGCATCCAAAAAAGAGAGAAAGTGGAGAGACGGATTGGATGTCTTTCACCATTAAGTGCTGGACAGTGTGGCTTGTTGGCCTGGAGGAGGACCCGTGTGGCTCAGCTCGAGGCTAGTTAGCTGTTCAGCCTCAGCATCTGTTGCAGGCTAATGGATGTTATAACCTCATAAACGTCATGAAATTGGACATTATCCCTTAATTAAAAGAACAGAGATGCATTACAATGATTAGAGTGGCACTCCAGCGGACCTGCCACACGCTCCAATAATGTTTCTAGAGGACGCATAGCTCCTGAGCAAGGTGCTGGCGTGGGAGGGGGGCGTGTAATATTTTTAATGAGGCAATTGCAGCTATGAGCTACAAACTTTTGAGTGTTGCAGGAGGCTCCCATCAAGTTTGGGACTACAGAGCGAAAACTTCCTCTGAGGCATCTTGACCTTTACCACATGCCTTTAGTGCTGTGAGAATAGCTCCAGACTTGCTCTTTTTTGCTTCTTCTTCTTTTTTTTATTTGCATTTCAGGAGCTTTTGATGATGATTTGAGTGCCTTCGCTGTGATTATGTGCACAGCGCTAGCAGAAACAGCTGTGCTATAAACCAGATATAAAAACAAAGCTTGATGCTTGTATTCCACAGCACCTGGGCCATCAGTGCCCAATAAATACCAACAGCCAATCAATCTCACAGCCTTCGCTGCTAAGAAGCTTAATGAAATCTTGGGTGGGGAAACAGATTCTGGACAATACAGCCTGATACGGGACGTATTAACCCTAACTGTGGCCTTTACTCAAAGACAATTCGAGGTGCTACAGTTGAAATTCTTGCAGCGAGTCTTTGAGTGTGCTTTAAAGGTCACAAGAGGCCTGCACTCACATATCTGTCATTGCTTGTCAAGTGGCCTGTGCATGAAAATGCCACATTGTCTGAGGAAGTTGTATGTCGCACAGGTGTGTGGTGACCTCCTTGCTACACCTCGGTATCACATGATGTCATATCCATTTAAAGTGGTCCCCGGCGTACTGTAAATGCCTTTCTCTATTATCTGCTTTTATGAACAGCGTGCGTGGTGTCAGTAACCCAGCATTATGCAGAATCGAGAGAAAAACACACCCTAAATGTATCGCTGCATGCTTTTGGTTGAGCCAATTACATGCTAACATTCACAAGACATGTCACTGATATTGCACAAGCTATGCGAGAGCAATCTCAATGCCACTCTTTGCTCTGCAGGAATCCATGTGAAAAGTAATTGTGCATTTCTCATTTATGTATTAGGCAGTCTGTCTTCTCTATGATCTATTTTCTATCGAGACAGACACAATAATATAACACCGAGCGCGGCTTGATAAAGAGTCTATTTTTGCTCAAAGCTCCTTCCTCTGAATGAAAATGAATGAAGGCGTGTTGCAGTGGTAATGTATCAACATAAAATATTGAAATAGCCCAACCAAGGGCAAACTGCATGTAATTGAAACTCTCTCTGTGCTGAGAACAAGGAACTGGTGTCCCCGCATCTGAGATTTGGCAGAAGGGCTTTCAGAAGGCATTTGTTTCAGGTTTCTCCTCTTCTCTCCCTCTCCTCCCCACAGTTAATTGCCTTTTTGAGAAATTTCTATCACAAGCATTAGGTTTCTCTCGCCGTATTATTTATAACCTTTATTTTCGGACATTAAGGGTACTTTCCCCCGCTTTTTGCACCAGCTGAGATGATTGATTGATTTGTTCCGTTTAACCTTGATAAGGGGCAAAATGGAAAAACAAATTGCGGTATCGACACTGCTGTGATGGCATGTCGTTTGCTCAGGTGACCCAGAGGTGAGTCAGAGGTGACTAAAGACGGAGAGAGGCAGCACTGTCTTTTTTTCTGTGAACGTTCCTAAATTTGTTTGATTATTTTGGCCTCTGATGATCCCACTTCTTGTGCAGAAGCCAGCTGGGACAATGCTAGGCTTTTTTAGTTCCCTCACATTCAGACTGTGTCACACGGCTTTAGCGAAATGAGGTGTGGAATAGAAGTCAATCTTTTGAAATATGTTTTGCATTACTGGCAAGGTGTCATCAATGCAAGGTGATTCATTATTTAAGGATTATTGTGTGTATTGAAGAGATTTAGGCACAGCTTTTAAGGTATCATCGCCAGCAAAAATACCATTATTGGAACCTCGACACACCTTCGGCTTGTCATCTCTGGCAGGTTTTGCTCATTGCTGTCATGCAATCATACACTCTGCATGCAGTGATGAATCAACGCCTCTCCCTGCGTCTGTCCCGTGCTCCTCTGATGGCCGCTTTGTCCTCTTCCAGCCTGGTGAAGAGCACCATGAGCTGGTCACCCTCTCCAGAGTCCCTACATCTGGCAGCACCATTAATCTTCCAGAGCAGCTGTGCCCCCGTACCTGTCTCTCTTTGTGTAAGGGAGATGGAAAGTCATTTTTAGTCATTATCTTCCCCCTGGCATATGCTCATTCCGCTTATCGCACTTAACCTGCACTTTGACGTTGAAACTCAACTGCTCTTGTGGATTCACTCGTACAGAAGCTGACCAGCAAGACGTGCGGCATGAAAGCTTCATTGTTGAAGGGGTGACTGTTCTTTTTCTTTTTTTTTTACTGAACTTGCAAAAGTTATTCACCTCACGCCATTAAAGATGATATTTAAGGGTTGAGAGAGAGGGAGACTTGCTCAGTCCGCAGGAGGGCAGCAGGTTTTTGGGAATTCTAAAAGAAGTGGACAGCTGGTGGACCACAACAGGGTCAAAAGCCTGAGAGGCGGCAGGCTGCCCTCTTTATAGTATCAAGTTTGACAAGGTGATGCAGTTGGAGGATAAACACGTGCAATCCAAGGTAGCCATTTTGTTTGATGTGTGCTCATCTGTCTCCAGGCAGACTGGGTGCGTTAACCGCTAATGAACTGTTGACACTCAGGATTGAGGAATGGTGCTTGGGAAGTTTTGCAGAGACATTCGATAGAGTTTGGGGGTTGAAAAATGATTAAAAGTGATTTCAGTAGTGGCTGGATTGTATCCACCTCAGAAGTTCGAGAGCTTTAACAGCATCTTTCTTCAAAAAAAGGTGCAGATCTTTAAAATCTGCATTCATATGTTTGCTGCCCTGCTCTGTGTTGCCAGTCAGGTCTTATATCCTCCACTGTGAAAACACTGATCCATTTGACCTCTGCTACAGCTTTACCGAGCCTTAAAACTGCTCTCTTGCACTGCTGATTTGTCACTCTTGTCTTCATGCAGTTACCATATACAAATGGGTCTCAAAGAGATGCAGACTAGAAGCACAGTCCGTCACAAGATCCAGAGGGATCAGCTGTAATCAGTGCACCAAGTTCAGGTGGCAGTCCACCTTCTGGCCTCCGCCCGGCTGGCTGCTGTTGGTTGGAGCGGCCGGAGGGATCGCCCGGGTTCAGTTAGCTTAGTTGGTAGCTAATTAGATCAGGGAATGGAAAGGTTCCCGTGGCTCCCCCTCACAGACTGAAAGGTTATTGACACGGCCACAACAGCAATATCCACTAATGTCAGTCCAATCTTACTAGCTCCAAAAATGAACATAGTGTTGAGTTGATGTAGTTGAACTGTTAGGACTTTACTGGAAGGATTTTCATCCCAGTACTTTTCTGAGGAAAATTAAAATGTGGGAACCATAATAATACCTTCAATTCATTATTATAAAGAGTTTCTTTGATTACTTTGAAACTTTATTTGAAATGAAATGGGGTGCTGTCTTATTGTTTTTACTCTTAGCTCTGTGGATCAGTAGATTGGTTGTTCAATCCCTTTCATTAAGCCTCCAATATTTTAGGAACTAATGTGAACATTTCTGAGGAAAGAAATAGGTTTTGTCAGACTGATTTGTGTGAAGTTTCTAGCAGCTCCTACATAAAGTTGTAGATTTTTTGTTTTTATTATGCCTCAGCAATTATTAGGCACACTAATAAATTAACAATATAAAACTGTTTTTACCTACACATTTTCTAAAAACAATTTACTGGGGTTTTTTTTGTTTGTTTTGTTAGTTTTATTCAGATTTCCCTGTTTGGGTAAAATGCAAATAGTACCTCATAAAATCACAGAAAAAAATTCCACATTAAATGTAAATAAAACAGGCTAAAACAGAATAGAATTTCCGTATCAAATGTATATTTTTATGAAAGGTACTTCATTCTTGTAAAACATTTCACTATAAAATAGTCACCACTGCATTAAAAAGAGCCAAAATGTTAGTGTTTTACTGATTTTTGCTGATATCTGAAAGAAAGTAAAATTATCGTTCATACAGATTGGAAATGGTAAATCATTTTTTAACTGTTGTCACACAGATTTTCCTAATTTTATTAAATTACAGATGCTATCTAGCAAAATAGAAGAAAAATGTAATTTGCTTGTAGACTGTGAACAAAAAAGAAGCAAAGCAAGCAAACAAAAATCAGAACGGTCCCAAACTGTAAATTTTACAAAAGGTTAATAATAAGGTGCAACCATATATTACATCTTTTTAGTGTATTTAAATCAGCTACAATGCAGTTATTTTACAGACATTTGCTGTTATTTTCTCAATTTTTCAACATAACAGTATTCAAGTCTTGCTTTATATGCTTATTTGATTATTTATTTAAATCATCTCCAGAAAATGCACCCTAAAAACTTGGATAACCCTTTTAATTTCCTGTATTAATGCTTAGAATAAAATGTCTCAAACATACTGCGACTGGATGGATCGCAGTATGGTTTAGTGTAGAAATCAATGGTCTTTTTGGACTCAGTCATTTCATAATACGCTGCTACATCTTGTTAAGTCGTCCCCGCCACCAGTGACATCCAAGAAAAACAAAATGTCTTCCTGTCAACACCCAGACTTACTTTCTTTTTGGCTCAGTGGATGCAGTACCTCTACATCTTCGTCATCCACTTTTGAAATACTGACGCTATCACAGACCAGACTACTCTGTTTGGAAGTTGGCGAACAGTCTCGGTACAATCATGAAACAGATTTATGTCGTCCCACCGCACACAGAGAGGGCACTCCACAGCAGTTTAATATTTTTGAGTGAAGACAACAGCAGATTTGTAGAAGGCATCTTTTCAAAGGTCGGGAGTAGAATTTTTGTTGTCTCTGGAAGGGATCCAGGAACCTTTATTGTAACTTTCATAAACTTGTTTTGGACAATATGATGCATGTCACTCCACACCAGCGTCATAGAAAAACTTAGTTTCCCTGAAAGCCCGCATGCTGTTGGACCTAATCAGCATTTCTGGTTGTTGTCTAGTACACTAACGCCAGATTGCCCGTCCTGATAGAGAACAAACGACACGACATACATCTCTATGGACAAGCGAGGCATGTGATAAACAAAGCGCCGGCGACCATAGAGATGAGGTCAGAGGGTTCGCCCCCGACACCTATGGGAAGCCCAGCCATCTGGAGTCTGGAGGTTATGCAGCCGTCGCCTGTTCTGTCAGCTGATACTACCTGATAGCGTCTAATGAGAAAAACAAGACGCTGCTGTCTCCATTCACTTTGCTCCCAAGCCGTCCAACAAGCGTGCAATCTGATCGTGTTGTTTGACCAGTCTGATACTGACGGTCCCCTCGTTCAGCCTGAGCACGCCCTTATCAGATAGCGGCTCACAGTGTTCACGCTGTGGTTTTTATAACTTTTATTTCCCCATAATGTGTGTAGTCGCTCATAATGATAGTCACACCTGACTGGATGCGTTCTGTTGCTAATCCGTTTCAGAAGCAGATATCAAAATTCATTTTTCAGCAACACATGAAAACAAAATATTCCATGATAAAGTAATTCTCTTGCAGTATTTTCCATCTTTAAATAGGTTTATTATATTTGATTACATACAATGTGTAAGTTTCTCATCTTCTAATAGTAGCTATGCAATCACAATGTTCCCTCTGAGGAAGTTCATAGAAACCATGACTCACATGTAAACTGATTACAAATGGAAAGTAATAATTGAATTCAATTAGTCATATAATTAAGAATTTTAGATAAAAAATAAATTAGTCAGCCCCCATCAAAACAAAATATTCCATGTTAAAATTATTCCCTTACAATATTTGAAATATTTTCTATCTACCACTTATACTACATTAGAAGTTTATTATTTATTATTATTATATATATTACTTCAATTTCTCGTTTTCTTATAGTAGATGTACTGTGATAAGTTTCCCAATGAGGAAGTTCATGAAAACCACCACCTCTATTGTTAATTGATTTCGAACTGAAAGTAATAATTCAATTAAATTATTAAACAAATTTAAATTTCATTAAGAAATAAAAATCTAAATAAATTTGTCAGCTTCATCGAAACAAAACATTCCATGTAAAAGTTATTCTCTTACAATATTTTCCATCTTTTCTGTCCAGCATTTATACTACATTAGATGTTTATGCTGAATTTTGTACAATACTTAAGATTTTTCATCGTGCAATAGCAGATACTCTATCATAAGTCTCTCTACAAAGAATTTTCTGAAAACCATCGCTCTTACTACATTAAATTATTGTTTAATTAATAACAATATATCTAAATAAATTTGTCAGAACCATCAAAACTAAAATTTCCCTGTTAAAGTTGTTCTCTTATAATATTTTCCATTTTTTTGCTGCCCAGTGCAGCAGCTTGTAGTAGTGTCCAGCACTTATACTAAATTAGTTATATTTTAGTAGATGCATTATCAGAAAGGAGGAAGTTCAAGAAAACTCTGAGTTTTGGGTTAAGTGGTTCCAGATTTTAAGCATTTTCTAATTAACTGTTATCATCTGAGGTATGGATTAATAATCAGTTTCAAATATTACTTTCAGTCCTGAAATAATACTTTCTGGACTATTGTTTTGCGTTTAGATCAACATCTCATATGTGCAAGTATTACATTGCGGTTTGCAAAAATGACAATAAATTACACAATCATATTTACTAAATTTTAAGTGCACTGTCTCCTATTTCTAATCCAACTCGGCATACAAAGGAATTCTGTCTTATGAAGGTACAGAACCGAGGTCAACGCTGCACTTCCCTGCTCCCACAGATGATGTTCGCACGTCCACTTGATAAACAGAGGCTTGGAAACTCATAATCCCTATCAATTCCCTTCCTTCCTCAAGGTTCCCATTATAATCATACCCCTGAAACAGATCAAGGCCCAGCCCAACTTGTTTTCTCCCTTCAAGTCGATAAATCAGACATGCCTTCTCGACCAGTGGTCATTTAAAAGCAGCTGGCAGACGAGGAGGAAAAAAAAAGAGGGAGCGGCGTGGTGTGGCCTGTCCTACAAAGCGTAAAGCCAGAATGCAGTGCTCGAGCTATGAAGTGTGGAAAGTGACACAGTCGAGGCTCTCCAGCTCACTAAAAGAGGAGACCAGGCTGCTGTAAACATCCTCAAAGGACGTGAAAAAGGCTGGAGACGACTAAATCCTGAGCCAGGCAGGAGATAGTGTAGCTGAATTTAAATTTTTGATGGGTAAACGCAAGTTCAACAGCGGCAGCGCAGTATTGTTTACAGAAGTCTTAAGAATAAATCAAACCGTTGTGTACCTGCACACTATCAAACGGGGGAAGTTTGTTTTGCTGCATCCAGAGACATGAATGGTTCTAAAAGCGCCAAGAGGTTAAGCTGTTACGCAGCATGCATCTGTTTTGTCTGCGCTCAATCTCCCCATAAGCACAAATACAGATGAAGTTGTTTTATGAGCTTGCCGAGTGAGAGGCACCCATTGTCTCTGTATGAGGCTGATTCAAAATGGCCGCCCTCAGCACTCAAATTGATCATAATTGTATTCCCAAACTCTTGCTCAGCGGGGCATTACATTTTGTGTTATTGACTTTAAAAACACATTCAGCGATTCTGCTTGCAATTTCATTACACCGCTGTCAATTACCACTCTGTGAACAAAGCATGCCCGCAAATAAAATGTATGAGGTAATTTTCCAAATGCCACTTAGGAGGTACCGCTGTCTGAGCGATGGGCATGCTTAATTTGTGCACTTGCTTACTGCAAATCTGGTTATGCATAGGCAGCCGTGCACATTTCATTACAAAAACACAGGAGACTTGGGGTGATTGCCCCAGTGTTTTCACATCAATACGTAAACCGCCGGCCAAGCCCAGGTAATTAAGCATTATAAACGTTTGGGAAAAAAAGGAAATTCTTTATCTCCCCCCCCTTTTTTTTGTGTGTGTGTGTGTTCAAAGGCAATGCTGGGTGAGTGGAGAATTTATGAATCATAAATCATGCTAACAGGAACAATTACCTTGCACATCCGCTTCCTCTCTTCCTGTTTAAAGTGTTTGTTGGTCTCCCCTCTCTGGGGCGTCCTCTCTCCTGCCTTAAACGGAAAGTAAACGGTGCCACTGTGGCTAATTTGGCAACCTCTGTGTCACCAATTTTCCATTTTACACTGCAGCCGCTCTATGGTTAAACCTCTCCTCGTTTTATTTTCATTTTTTCTGCTGCATGATGGGACCTGGGCTGTATATAAATATACAGTATATATATATATATATATATATATATATGTGAGTGTGTTTTCTTTTATTCTAGGAGAGATATTTGCTCGTATCGCCTGTCTGTCGGCGAAAATGAAGAGGTCATGTGTGTGTTGATGACAGGGTTAGAGGGCGTTGAGTTGCTGGGGGTCACTGATAAGAGCTTCAGAGACATAGATGGAAGGAATAACTACCCCCACCTTCTATCACTATTTCCCCTGTCCAGCCAATTACAGGCAGAAAAAAAGAGAAACCGGGAGACATGTATGATACGAGCTAAGAGGCACTGAGGCACATACAGGCGTACGTGACTTCTGCTGTAAATTCGACGGCAGCCGCCGAGGTTTGTTTGTGTCCGCCTGTATGCTGTCTGTCTGCACATTTGATGACTTTGAAGGATACTGTGTTTGTCTGAGTGCACTCTTCATAAAGAAGAGTGGAGCGACAAGGGCTTTCTGTTTTCTGAGCCTGGGCAAAAAGTGCTGAAATGGGCTATATTGATCGTCAGCAAGGGGAGTCAGAACAATCACCATGAATTAAACTCCTCAAGGTCTTAGGCAAAGGGGATTAACAAAATTATCCGGCCTCTATTCTGGCCATTTATTGTCGGTGCCGGTGTTGACAAAAGCTTGGAAAAGGCAGTGAAAGCAGTGGCGGGTGAGGCGGAGGGGGGAGGCTGGTAATGAGGGAAGCGTTCTTGATGAGAAACTAACAACAATGTAAACACAGCAGATAAGTGCTTGGCCCGGCAGTATTGATCATGAATAGTCTTGATGCTCAACTTTACAGGGTGAATTGTATTTTCCTGCTGGGTTTTGATAGCCAGCTGTTAACACACTGTGCAATTACTGGCTGCGAAGACGCTTTTTTTTTTCTTTTTTTTGGTTTTGTTTGTTGTGATGAGAGGAGGGAGGCTACGGTTAAATGTGTAGCCTCATTACAAAATGCGTGTAAGTGGATGTGAGGCGCAATTAAAAAGTGAAACAAAGCCTTTGTTTCAAATCATCAGCAATGAAACCCGAAATTATCATTAGCACCACGGGTGTGTTTGGTTGCACGACGTTCTCGAATCAAATGGCTTGCCTCTGCCTTTGGTGATTTGGCCTTTTTTCCCCTCCTTCTCTCCTCTTACCCGTGGACTTGACTTGGAGCTAATTAATTTGCAAATTTTATTCTCAATAAAGTGCTTACAAAAAGATAATTGTGACTTTATTAACAGTTTCTTGGGCAGCAGATGGTGTTCTGCAGGCCTGCCATGTTGAATTAGTGATGACGCTGTCGTTTTATGTGCTCTCTACTGTGGCAACCCATAAAACTCCTAATTAAGGCTACAAATTAATACTACTTCTTCCCAATATTATACCAAGCCATTTCACCCTAAATTAGGGTAAACAAATGCAAATATACAGGTAAGTCTCCCATTAGTATGTGCCTATTCTCCATGTACAGTAGCTGCATTTATGTAAGGAATCCCTGTTATTATAATCATTTGTTCTATATTAAGAGCAATTAAATGCCTATTAAAGATGCCAAAGCATTTGTTGGCTTGTTTGTGCTCAGCATTTACAAGACATTCGGTTCCTTGGAGCCAAATCTCAGTAAACTCAATCGACTTAATCCCTCCGATGTTTTATTAAAAACAAATTATGTCCGACTTCACCGCCGGTAATCCAGCGCATCAAGTATTGGTAACCGCCTGAAGGAGAAGTGCTTGCATTTTAATTAAGAGCCCAAGTAACGAGGCAGCAAAGTGTGCGGATTAGTGTGTTTACTCGGGAAGAGCAGAAGAGGGGGGAAAAAAAAGATCTTCATTTCATTTTTTAATCTGGTTTTGGATCACCTCCAAGTGTACAGTGACTTGACATATTTCAGGAATTGAGACACTGATCTTATTTGGCAGAGAATAGAGACCTGCTCGGGTTGGAACATTTTCTACATTTGTTTTTTTCTTCTAGGGTCCATGTCCTTTTTTGTGGCATTTCTATTTATGACTGCAGCGTTTTTGTTTATCTCTTTTAGCATAAATCTAGTTTTAGTAATATTTTATAGAACTTTGCTTATTTTTGACAAGTTAAGAGCTTTGCCTTTCCCATACACTTAATACTCTGTGCACTTGCAACCTGATGTCACTTTCTGCTGCAATTATTCCCACAGGCTTCTCCTTGGTCTGCTGTTGTTGTTGTTGTTTGCCACTTTGCTTGAATTGACTATGGTGTCTGACAAATAAATACAAACATATGACTGGAGCATATGTTGCACATATTTTGACAAAATAACACACCTTTTTCTGACACTTTTACCCACATCTCAAGATCTTCATAAGTGTATTTTGACAGAACAAAGTAAGCTTTAAGTTGAACTTTTTGGAAGCTTTCAAGTGCAGTTTAACACAGTTATTGATGAATGTGGTTTGTGTTTTGGCATGGAGTTGGTTGAGTTGTTGTAGATTAAGACAGAACTTTGATGCTCAGATTTGGAAGTAGTATTGAAAAGATCTGGTCATCAGGCAAATCATACTTTACATATTAACACATGCATAATCTAGAAAATCATCACAGCCTATTCATTTTTGTGTATGTACTCAGTTATTTTTTAAATCAATTGATTAATTGCCATTAATATTTAACTGATTAAAAATAAACTAAGTCAGTGTATTGTACATTAGCTGTAATACCTCTTACCATTTAACACTGTAGCAACCCAAAGAGGTGGTTACTCGGACTGCTGGCAGTTCTGTGTTGGCAAGTAGAGAACAGTGTTGGAGTTTAGCTAGAAAAGTGCCACCATGAGAAATCTTCTGTGATGCTTAATGCCGCCCGGCCAGAGGTTTCATCATTTAGTGCACTAAAAGGACATCATTGTTGATAAACGTAAACGGTTTATGTCATATTACTGTGTTCAGCAGCTACATCAGGCATTGTCACATTAAGATAGTTCATGTTGTGTTTTTGATGGGAAAGTTCTTGAAACTTTTCACCTCCAGTCCACCTTGTGCCACCAACCTATCGACCCATCCTTCAGGTACTCTTAAGTAGTGACCAACGCAACACCTTCAACTTGTTGCCATGTTTCTGAACAATTTTTGCTGTGTGGCGGTGGTGGTATCATGCTGTAGGAGACTATCCAGGCAGGAATTCTGTTGCAGTAAAGGGGTATATGTGGTCTGCAACAGAATCAGAGTAACATCCACAAGAATCCCAGGAGGTTAACCAGCAAAACATTACCAACAGCATCACACTTCCTCTGCTGGCTTGTCTTCTTCCTGTAGTAAATGATGCACATGCAACCAGCTGTCAACATTGTGTACAAGAAAATGTGATTGATGACGGAGCAGGCCACCTTCTTCCATTGCTCCGACGCCCATTGTAGGTGATTTTGACTGGAGAAGTGTCAGCGGATGTGTAGCCTCATATGCAGCAAACTGTGATGCACTGTGTATCTTGACAGCTTTCTATCAAAGCAACATTAAGGTTTTCAGCAATTTGTGCTACAGTAGCCCATCAATGGGATGAATTATTGTGCCGCTAGTCCCCTTGTGGTCCTTCCTTGGACCACTTTTGATAGATGCTAACCACTGCCCACAAGACCTGCTGTTTGCTCTGAGCCACTCGTCTAATCTAAAGTCACTCAGATCCTAACACTTCCCATTTTTCCTGCTTTCAACGCATTACCTTCACTTGCTGTGTAATATATCCCACTCCTTGACAGGCGCCATTGTAACAAGATAATCAGTGTTATTCACTTTGCCTGTCAGTGGTTTTAATGTTGTGGCTGATCAGTGTATAGCACAGAGGCAATTTAGTGCCAAGAAACTGGCATAATGTCATAAACACTAAAAGCTCAAAGTGTTAGAATAAATTGGTTTATTGCTATCAGTGTGCTGTAAATGTTTTGTTGTGATTATATATTGAAGTTTTTGGCATACATACAACAGAACCTTCTATTTTGAGCCAAGGTGGGATCAGAAAGCTGCAGAGATTGGCAGATCCTACCCCTGAGTAACTCTGCATACATACTATAATTGACATACTCAGACATAATCCCTTGTGGGACTTTCACACTGTTCCCAGACTTCAGTGGGAGATTGCTGCTTCTTGAAGAAGTCATGACCACTGTTTGATCAAAGGGGCTCTGCTCCAAACGCCCACTGCTTTCTGCCAGTGCTTGATCTGGATCGATGCAGGGGTTAGTGTACAAAATCCCCAGCTTCCTAGAGCTCTGCAAACCCACTTTTGCCATTCCAAAAGGGAAGTCATGTTAAGTTCATGTTCGCACTCGTTCTCATGTATTTCTTGGCCACGTTGTGTTTGTCTCGATGTGGCACCCTTCGCAGTGAGGCACATTTGTTACAGAAAAGCATCCTCCCTTCCCTGTAAAATGTCTTTTATTGCGAAGCAGGACTCTATTTCAAATGTAGATTATTTATATTTGAGTGTTAATAAAAAATATTGGACTAATGAATCAATCATGTTCCTTTATGAATGCAGCAGTTTATTTCGCCTCCAGCTGTGGGATGTTTGATACTGCTGTATATGGGCTTCTGCCTGCAATTACAAACCGAGAGAGTTCTAACAGACATTTTTATTGTTTGTCTTAACTTTTCTAATAACAGGCACAAAGCCAGACTTTGAGTTCATATAAATGCTTCCTATTACCGTTAAAAATCTGTCTTTAGCCCAAGAACGCCAAACCAGCTCAGCTTGTTCCTTTATCAGCTTACAACCAGAGTTCTGTGGGTGCTTATAAATCCACTGAATATTGTTCATTGTGAGTTTCCCGTCTTACCAAACAAGAATAACAAGAAAAGGCCCATAATTACTGAATTTACTGCAGTTTGAGAACTTCACCGAAAACTTTTCTGTTCCCATTAATGGAAAATATGGTAATTAGTTTTTCATATTCCCTCATACATTGGAGGTTGATATAACTTATTCATGACAGCAAAAACAAGAACTGCTGTTGTCTGTCCATTTTCTTTTAGCTGCGTTAGATGGAAGCAGGAGCTTCACTGATTCCAGTAGCAACTGAGCCTTTGCCTCTCTCTCCCTTTCGGTGCGATACCCACCGGATATGAATCAACAGCATCATTAAGCGGGGCACTGTTTCATCAAAGCGGGAGTCAAGCCGAAAAGATTCCGAGGGGAACGTAATCAGTTTGAGGGACCAAGGTTTATTTATTCCAAACAAAATGAAATTACACTGCCTCTTGAGTGACATTTATGGCTGTGCTACCTGCAGTGCTGACATGTTTACAAAGTGACTAAGTAAAATAAATAAATAAATAAAATGCTTGCTCTGGTTTGTTTTGGTGATGCAGCACAGCGCATCCTCTGACCTTAAAAGATGAGGCTGATAAGGTTCTATATTTTTCTTGTCAAAAAATGCCATGAAAGAGCTCCACATCAACAACAAAGGGAGCAAAAACATATAATGTATGTGTTTCCAAAGCTTGATGGAGCTTATTCCTCTCTGCCAGAGATGTAAGTGGGCATTTTAGTTAATTTCACATCAATCATGTACACTTTCCTCATTGTACTGATTGTGTTTTATAGTATTTTGTGATTGTTTATGGTATTGCACGAATGTAGGATTTACTGTAGTCCAAAACCCGGCTTTAAACTACATTATCCATATTTACTGTTATGTAGCATATTCAGCAAATAAAATGAACTTGTCATTTCATATTCTGACTTCTGCATGAATTATGCATTTTTCAGTCCTGTTCACTGACTTAATTTACAAAGCTGGAATCTATTGAAGATTTTATTGCCCAAATCAAGGACCACAGAAAATTTAGAACCTTTAGATTGCAGACACAAACTGCTCACTCCTCACTCCTGTTGAAATGACTTGGGTAAAGAAAAAGCACAGCACCTGACGATAAATGCAAAAAAAGAAAATTGATAGCAGTTTTAATGAGAGTTTATATTTGTGACCTGTTAAATTGAACTAGGAATGAAAGGGCTTAAGGCTGAATGCCACAGAGACACGTTAGAGAAGTCAGCACGTACCAAGAGACAACTAGTGCATCGATTTTGTCTTCAAATGAGATTTGTTTACAATAAAAACTAAAACCGGCCTTACCCTTTAAAGATACAGACAGAAATGCATTTAACTGCATCACTATTTAGGTTTGCAAAACCAAACAATAGTATTTACAGTAGTATTTGGTTTCATTAATCTTCTCCTGCTGGCCTACATCCGCTTCTGTCATCTCCAAGTAAACTGTCTCATGTTGTTAACAGACAATTGCTCATTATCTACCACTCCCCGATCCAATTCTTGGGGATTATGTCTCAATTAAAGGTTATTTCGCCTCATACTCGAGGTGATATGGCCCTGGTTTGAACCTGCTGGAGCGCCAGAGGATAAGTGAATGACCCCAGAGAGGGAAAGAAGAACAAATCCCTCTATTTGGCCTCCTCAGCATAAAAAATGACTTTTGCGTGAAGTGTGAAAACACCCAGGCAGGGGTTCTATAAATTGCTGTTAAATACAGTGTCTCTGTTAGCTCTGAAGAAGCAGCGTCGGTGCTTTTCCTGCCATGGTGTAGGAGTGCATGGGTGAATATGGGGGGCTTCCGTACTAATGAAGAAGTGGGTAGGAGTTGGACACGGGCGGTGTAGCTCAGCGAACAATGTGCCATTGTTGCTGCTGAGGCTGGGCTGTCACATGGTGCTCTGATCATTACTTACCCACAGACGTCCAATGTCATGCACAATATCCCCAGGTTTGCCCTTCATAGGTTGTTGTGCATCCTCCAATGGCTCCAGCTCGTCTAATGATAACAGGCAGCAATTACACTCACATGCGTGCGCTGCTCGCACACAAACAAGCATGCACACAGTACAGTAACGCAGGAAAACAAACACATCTCCCACCCGCCTGCTCGCCTTCTCCCTTGGCCTTTTTGTTTAGGAAGGAAGATAAATATCCCCATAATAGAAAAAGCCTGCTCCTGATGCATTTTCAACAGTCCACTGCTTCAATTACATGTATTTACTTACAAGTCTGGATTTATTCTCTGCCTGCTGCAGTCCGATTTGTTTTGAATGGTAAATGAAAAGGTCTTGGGTGCTATTGTGGCAATATTTTAACACTTTTCCTTTGCCGGCACACCTACCAGTGAACTTCATGTGTGTAAATTGTTTAATAAATCAGCTGAGGGGGTGAGGTTGTACGTCGGCGTGCGCTGCTCGTATGCTACAATGCAAAGAACAGTTATAAATTATTGGTATGAAAGACCCCTACAGCGCAGTCCAGCACTGAGGGCTGAGGCTGGGATATTATTCACCTCGGGGTCTGTGAGTTGACACAGTACTGCTGGAGTGTGCGAAGTAGTCACACTATTGCTTTCCCAACTGGAAATGTTGGCAGTATGCAAAGCCATCTTCTCAGCTGCAGTTAGATTTCATGGGGCTGTACGCATGTGATGTCACAGTATGGATATCAGGGGACACGACTGAGCTGGTGTGCTGGTAGGGTGGCACGCTTATTGAGATCATGATTATAGCTGTGTCTAAACTCCAGTCCCTTTGTGACAGAGCCATTAGCAGGCTGTCACACTCTACGGCGCGCTCTATGTATGTGACCGCTAATGCTAATACACTGACTGCCGCTCACATTCACACACTAGATTATAGCCAACATTGTGGCATTGACCCTGGCCACTCGGATACTTGTAGAAGAGCTGCAAAATCTTTTTTTTTTTTTTTTTTTTGGTGTAATTAGTTGCCGTTTTTTTGGCATATGTGCTCAGTGATGAATCAGGTGTCACACATATCCGTCATTGCACTGTTCCCCCCCTGCATGCTAAGTCTTACTCTACCTCACTGGTTTATACAGGCATGGCTGAGCAACGCCAGGCTGCAAAGTCACATTGCCAAATTGATTGCCCATTTAAAAGGATTGTGGCTTTTACAAGGTTTGGCCTCCTTCAGTTGAGTGCAAATCGAGTGCCACTATATTAAGTGGTAAGACCGGAGTGCTGATAGATTACCTTTGGCCACTCTGTTTAATTGTTGGACTTTGGTGGCAAACCAGTTAAAAGAAATAAAAGGAGGAGGAGGAGAAAAAAGGAAAGAAAAGGGGGCCAAATCGAGAATGTTAAATATTGAAGTGGTTGCCGGAGGGCTAATGAAATTAACAATGCAAGTAAACAGCCTCCTGCAAGTGCCACATCCTCCTCCTCCTCTGCCTCGCTTGGTCCCTCTCCCTCATTGGCTTATAGCGAAGGGAGCTTCAGGGCTGAATGCGTTCACAGGTACCCATGCATGGAGGGTTTAAAGGGGGTGATCCAAGGTCAGAAACCCCAGTATTAACACCATCTCCATCCCACCAGACCCTCCTTCATGCCAAACTCTATCTGCACCCTGCTGCATCAGCTCTATAATATCGTTAACCATAATCCGCTTCTCTGCTGTTACCTCTGGCCAAACAGCACAACTGAGCTTTAAGGCTTCGTAATAAAACGCTACAATGATCTATCTATCTCTCCCATGTGAATACTAGTCTGCATCCTCCTTTCTAGATTTAATTTAATTTAAAAACGATGAAGCTACCTACAAAACAAAGTCGCTCTGTATTCTGTGCTTTAAAAAAAACATTTCAAGAGGCTGTTCAACTTTGGTAATAACTGATTTCCTAATAATTTGTTGTCGTGGAGAGATAGAGTGCAGCCATGTTTCCCTTATCTTTCTAAAGACTGAACAGTGGGAGAGCTTTGACAATTGTGTTTCAACTTGAAATGGCTCAGTGTGACATAATTATGTAAGTGCAGGCTTATTGCTGCTGTTTTCTCAGATGGAGATGTTGTTAGCTATTGGGCAGCTAGCTGGAAGCTTGGCTGTGCTGCATTTGTGTTTTTTTGTCGTTTAACACAGGCGGCCACACACATAAAACACACACACACACCTGGAACAGATCTGCAGTAAAGCCGCTAGAAGCCAGGAGAAGAAGCTTATCCCCATTACACATCCTTCCTGAGGGCAGCGCT
Organism: Amphiprion ocellaris; assembly: GCF_022539595.1. Lineage (NCBI taxonomy): Eukaryota > Metazoa > Chordata > Actinopteri > Pomacentridae > Amphiprion > Amphiprion ocellaris. The sequence continues at coordinate 9,679,795 of NC_072788.1, forward strand.
GGACAGCTGGCATATATACTGTACAAGTGGACACACATGCACATGAATGCAGCGTGCAAACAGAATCACAAATCCACGTGTAAACATTCTGTAAATAATGCGGTCGGCACATGCATGCTCACAGGTGTGCACACTTTTTGTTCCATTAATGCAGATTAACGCAGAGATCGTGGACTATAAACGCACACATGCACATGTGAGGCAGGTTACCGCATGGTGAACTGGTCCAGTTGGTGGGTTTCTGGCTGCAGAAGACACCCAGTGGGTTGGAGAATCCCTGCTGTCCTGAAGGGGGACTGGCTCTGAGCAGATGTGCATCTCAAGGGGCACCTTCTCAAATCCTTCTCGACTGCTGCACCCGTGAAAAGAGAGAAGCTCAACAAATCAATTCCTTCCAGATTAATCTGCTTTTCGGACTCTTTTTGTCCTCGTCTTTTGGTAGCCCTTTACGTTAAGATAAACAGAGGAGTTGCCAGGGAATAATGAACAAATCAGAGACAAACTGTTAATTAATCAACACTTAACAAGTAGTCCCCGAAAAACTCTTCTAATTAGGGACAAGAGTCTCTAACAGACGGTCAGACACACTGGAAAACAAAACATGTAAAGAGAAAAGAAACCTTTGGAGGTTTATCACCTGTTGCGTATGTAAAGACACACTTGTGCCTCTAAACAGTGAAGGCAGCAACAATACGACCCATAAATTGTAGCTTTGCATTACTGGGCCTTTACATTTCCAAGTGCACTCCTGTACACTATTCATTACTGACAAATAAGATGGAGGAACTAAATTACTGCAGCATGTTATTAGGTAACACTGCACTTCAGCATGTCATATTATTAACTGCGAACAAGACCAAGTAACCTAGTGTTTTGCTATAGAGTGTAAAATGATTCACCTTCCACTGGACTTGTTGTTTCGGTGAATCAGTAATGGATATAATTAGGATTTTGACACCTATCAACAGCAAACAAATCTCTGCACAGTGATTTAAGGTAAGCGTAGCTGCAAAACACAAAATAATGGAGGGCACAAAGGTCCAGGCTTGTCAGATCTGTATTTAGCAGCAGTTTCAGCCTTCGTTAAAAGGTCTGTATTAGCTTTGAAAATCGGCACCCTGCAGCTTTTCTCATTCTTGTTTGCAAAACTGCAGTGTGTCTTCAGGAAATGTATGTTATGTAGATATTAGCTCTGAATCAAGAACTGTTATCTTTGATTCAGAATTTTTCAGGAATTAATTGCTCCCCTTCATTAATCAGAGGTTATTTAATCATTTTTTAGCAACTGCTTAGAAATTAATGTATCTTGTGGCTCGAGAAGTCCGACTTAAAGTGAGGGATTTATTACAGTAAATGCCTTATTCTGTTTTCCTCACACTTAAGGACATTAAATTCACACTCGGGACATTAAATGTATCACTTCGCTGCCTCAATTAATGGCTGCCAAACATATTGGCCTTTTACTGACCCACTGTTGATGCTTGAGCATGGGGCCTAGTAGATGTTTGCCAAAGAGGTAAACAACATTTCAGCCATACTGTTTCTTCGACGCCAGCCTTTTTAGCATCACTCCCCGCCACTGGTGGCAACCATCTTAGCAGGCTGGGATCCAAGCCCCCTCCGGAGAGTGTACTCTTTTTCTCAAACATGAGCCGGGGATTTGGTTTCACTAACAAAGCCATTTTCACAGTTTGTTGTGGTGCACATGAATATTCATGAGCCATTGCTTGGCTCAGTCTGTCCTCATAAAAACACAATGGTTGTTCCGTTTCTCTTTTTTCTTCCACCTATGTTGTTGCATTGTTTATTGAGCGGTGGTGGTGAGACATGTGACCGGGGTGACAGAATTTTATTTTCCTAGAATTATTTTCTTTTAAGCCAGCATTGTCAGAGGAAAATAAAATATCCCAGTGATGATAAACATGAGCTGAACTCTGAGTTGATTTTAGACCTGCATTCTTACTGGCTGGATATTTATAGATAGAAATGAATGCAAAAGTAACTGACAGTGATCTCATGTTTGTCCTCCAGTTAGTCAAAGTCTTTGCAATTGTGTAATTTTTAAGTGTCCCAAAAAGTCAAAACCTATCGTTGCATGCAATTTAAATTGACTGCAATCGACTGTGCTTTGAAAATGCTTTGAGACCGTGAGTTGAACAGAATAACCGGACAATAATGCTACATCTGCCTGAAAAATAATATAAAAGAACAGAACATCTGAAGCCTTATTCACATGGGAGTAGTATTACCAGGGGATGGTACGTGATTTAGAAATTACTCCCCATGGTTGATGTTTCACGTTCACGTGGGATAAGTGAAGTCTGTGTTTTACTTGAATTTACTGACATTAAGGCTTTACTTTTATTAGGCTGCCACATAATAACTATCGCGTCTGTTGGAAAACAGCCACCATCCCACCATGCATGTCATCAACATCAACATCCTATGATAGTTTTGCTTTTCTGATGGGCTTGAGCTTTCTGTTAATGCTTCTCCATACTGTGTAATGATGAGCATCCTGATTTTGTTCCACTCATAATTATCATAAGTCTTTTTGCTGGTGAGAAGCAAAAAAAAAGCACAAGAAAAGCAACAATATCTGACTAAAAACAACAACATAAAACATCCCCGCTCACTCACATTCTGCCAAAATGAAATATATCTGGTAGGTAATTTGAGGTGGCGTTTTTACTTTACAAATGATGTAAATAGCAGATTCACACAAGTTCAGATCAGCGAGGACCTCCACAGTTATTACAAATTACTGGAAGTCTCCTTGGAGAACTACTCCGGTGCAAACAGGACTTGAAGCTTATTTTAAGAACATTGCAGCCAAACAATTTTTTGAATGCACTGACTCTTAAGCCCTATTTGCACAGAACAAGTATTCCTTAGGCACCTCTTTTAATTTGAAATAACATTTTCTGAAATCTTAATTTGATGCACATCTGCCAAATCCCTAATTTACAAGGCAAAAATTCCATCACATATTTCACCAAACACAAAACTCCTTTGATGCTGGTCCAGTACAAATCAGCCTCTCTGTGATTTTGGGTCATGTTCTTTGTATTTTTTGCCTCTTTCCTGCTTTACAGTTATGGAGGCTGCACTGGTAATTATACGTAAAAGTTTAGAGCATGTTGGGTGCAAATTCGGATGTGTTAACAGAAATTCTTCAGAAGAACAAAATCTCAAGGGCTGATTAGACGGATTGCGTGCATGGCAGCATGCAGGAAAGAACATTTGTCTTTTAATCAGCCTATTAATATCATATCTGCAGATGATGTCAGTAAATTTCAGTAAAACACAGACTTTCCTTATCCTGTGCAAAAGTGTCAGTTGGGAGAAAAAATCTGAAACGTATCGTTTGCTAATTCTAAGGTCAGATGCAGTATGCAATAAAAAGACCATGTTGAGCAGCAGGTGTAGTCGATGTACCTTAACACAGTATGCATCAGGTGTGAAATCTGACAGAATGTGTCATTCCTTATTAAAATCTGGATTACAAGTAGAATTTCTCTGTTTCTTAAAAGGGCACATTTTCAAAGGCAGAACTGAAACCTTGAATTCGTGTCTGATGAGAACAAAAACCCACCGTGAGACAGATGAATCTTAAAGGCTGCAGTACGAGTCTGTCTGTCCCATATTTTCATTATTTTGAAAGTAGCTGAGTGTGCTGCTTGTAGGTGTTGATTGATGTTTTTTTCTTCTTTTTTTCCCTCCACCCCTGCTGTGCGTGTAGCTCCCCTGTCATACTATCTGTCTCTCTTTGTAGAATTTGTTTTTGAACTGACAGTGGTCAGGAGCGGCAGCGCGCCCCGAAGCCGTGGCCTTGTGTGTTTATCCACTCCATAAATGAATAATGGACAAATGGCATTTGTGTACAGGCATTTTGTGTTGTAGGACGTCTTCAGGCAAAAACAAAACTGTGGTAATACTAGGGAAGGCTTTTTTCTAACCAAATTTGTGAAAGCACGACCAAAATAATCCAAATAAAACGCTAAAACTAGAAACAAGAAAGACCTACTGTTGCTTTAATCCACGGGTGTTAAACATGCGGCCCGCGGGCCAAAAGCGGCCCGCCAGAGAGTCCAATCCAGCCCGTGGGAAGACTTTGTAAAGAGCAAAAATTACATAGAAGATATCAACTGCAAATTGTAAATTTGTAAAACTATAAATTTAAAATAATTTCTAGACCATGACAAGTTGTTTTGATCATAAAGTAAAATACTATAGGGCTCATTGTTGTGTTGTCATTTTGTGTCTCATTTTTGTAATATTTTGTGTCATTTTTGAAATATTTTGTCTTGTTTTTGTTGTTTTTTTGTCTGACTTTTGTCATTTGTCTCATGTTTTTGTCATTTTGTTTCTCGTTTTTGTCGTTGTTTCCTTTTTGTCTCGCTTGTGCTTTTTATCTCATTTTTGTCATTTTGTGTTTTGCCTTGTTCATTGTTTGTGTCATTTTTGTTGTTTTGTGTTTGTTTTGTCTCACTTGTTTGTCTACTTTTTTGTCGTTTTTTCGCTTTTGTTATTTTTATTCTTGTTTTTGTCGTTTTGTGTCTTTTTTGTCTCGCTTGTGTCATTTGTCCATTTTATGTCACTTTGTAACTTTTTTGTCTAATTTCTTGTCTCTTTTTTGTTTTGTTTGTTGTCATTTGTCTCATTTTGTTTCTCGCTTTTGTCATTTAGTGTCTCCTTTTAGTCATTTTGTGTCTCATTTTTGTAATATTTTGTTGTACTTTGTCTTTTTTTTGTCTGACTTTTGTCATTTTGATCCTAAAGTAATATACTATATTTTTCAGTTCTAGACACCTCTGGCTGAATGTTTTGTGTCTTTGTAGACACACTGTAAACTGTAAAATGTAATGTGTAAATGAACTGAGGCATAATATTGTTGAAATTGAACTTATTTTCTTAAGAAATTTCAGGTTGTTCATGATGTTTTGTAGAAGAAAAAGTTCCTTAAATGTGAACATTTTCAGAACACACCTTTTTGCACAACTGGAGCTGTGGTTATTTATGGGCTATTCTGCTATAATTTTACTGGTCCGGCCCACCTGAGATCAAACTGGGCTGAATGCGGCCCCTGAACTAAGATGAGTTCGACATCCCTGCTTCAATCGAACTACATTTTCAATATTTTGAAATTTTGCAGTGTTAAATAAAAAGATTTGTTTTTGCTTGACTGTGTGTGGTAACAAGACTGAATAGACGTGAAGTCTTGGTCGTCAGAAAATATACCTCAAACCGGTTGAAAGACTTCACGGCGGTGTCTCTTCTTTCCATTCCCCCTTTCTCACTCACCTCTTCTGTTAGCTATCTAGCTCTGCATTACCTTCAGCTGTTTTAGTCGGGGATTAACATAGCATTAACAGCTTACACCGTTTTCCTCTGTTGGTCTCTCACTTTGTTTTTCGCCCCCCCTTTCTCCCCAAACCTTTTACTTTTCAGAGTTAAAATGGAGGATTTGATTTTTTTTTTATGCAACATCAGAGCAAAGCCAAAATGAAGATGCCAGTTACATTAAGAGATATTCCACAGGGGGCTGGAGGCGAAGCGCGACTGCTTTGACTGAGAAACAGCGAGGCAGTGCACGGCGCCCCCAGAGGGCCAGGCGAGTGTCTGATGTTGATTTAGCTGTAGAAATGCTGGTTATTCCCGCACGCCATCAAATCTAGTTAGAACTGTATTGAATTAGTTTGGCAGGCCTCTAAAGAAAAAAAATGACAGAGGGAAATCAAAAAAAGAGAAAGTTTTATTTAGATTTAGGTAAAGAAGTCACAGAAGAAGTTCAAATAAAATGAGATATCAAAGAAAAGTGCATCTTCTTCTGCGGTGTCTCCTTCAGTTGCACATGCTACCTGCCCTTTAACAAATTACACTTTAAGTAATCCAAAGTGTAGCCATGTCCTGCCTGCAGCAAACCTGGATTTTAAACTCTACACTGCATATTAATGAGAAACAATTTACATTTTATGATTAAATGTGCACTGAAAACGGCCCATATTTGCCTACTCTTGTTATTAATACTTAAATGCTAATGCTTTGTATAATATTAGGAAAAAGACAATTTTATTGTATGTTGATTATACTGGCAGACTTTAATAATTGTTCCATTTTTGCTGTGTTCTTGAACCTGCTGTAGGTGTTTTAATATGATATTTTTTATCGTCTTTTTGCACATCTCCAGTTCAGGTAGCTGTAGGACTGTTAGAGCAGCTAAAGGATGCTGCAGATTAGACTGCAGGGAGAGACGTGTTGCCATCAGATGCTGAATACTGATGTTACTGTAGATGTGCTTCAAATTGCTGGATTATATTTGTTCTCTAGCGTTTACTTGATTTGCTACAATTTCTGCCTGTGGCGCTGTAGTTCCCCCCCTCCATCCGTCCTGTCCTTTAAGGTTGCTTGCGTGTGCGCATCCAGGCTTTTTTTTAACGGCCTGTTTCCATCCGTGAACTCCAGCATGAGCTGTGTTTAATTGCTCTTGATGCACAGTGGGTAGGGGTCCCTCGGGCCCGGCCTGTATGCATGGTCGCCCAGAGAAGACATCTGCCCCGTCAACCACCTCAATGCCACCTAACGCTCAGCCTCCCCCTCCTCCCCTGCAGCCGCACTGAGCTGTTGTGGACCAACATTACATGTGTAAGGGTTCCCCGCAGAATCTCTATTCATTGCTTCCGTCACACTCAAGTTAAACACACACTTTACACACACAACTCAGCTTTTGTATTGACTAAGTGCAATTACAAGGCGTAATTAATGGTCTTGAATTGTTAACCATTTTCTCGAACACGGTTTTCTTCTATTATTTACCTCATCTTTGTATGTGCAAGCAGCAGGAGATAAAACACAAACGGCTTTTATCGGAATCAATACGCTGCAGTGTTTTTGCACTTGGATTCATTCATGATTTGTGACTACTGTAAAAACAGAAGAAATGAAACGAAAGAAAATGTCAAATATCTGTAAAATACTTAAAGAATTATATTTTTAAATATCATGAACATGATTTTATATATATATGTATGTATGTTAACATCTGTATATATGTATAAAAATATGTTAATATTGAAATTTTTTGCGGATTTATATACAGTAATACAAATTTTTCAGTCACACATTGCAAAAGGACAAATTACAGATTTTTCATGTGAATACCAGATACAATTTATTAACACAACACTTTTTTCTGTGATTTTGGTAGTTATGTATAATTTATAATCTGTAATATAACAGTTTCAAAAGTAACATAACGTATTTCAATCCTTAATATAAATAATTTTGTTTAAAGTAATAGCAAATAACTATAAAACAACAATGTTGCTGATTTCAATTCAGTGAAGCCATGTAATTTCATGGTCAAATTTTGTAAAAGAACAGATTACCACTTGTGAAAAATATCAGTATGGATGTGTTTTGATACATTTACAGTTTTGGACTGTTTGTTTTTTCTTTTTTCTCTCTCTTTTTTGCAGTTTACACATAAATTAATACTTCTGCGATTTTACTAGGTATTGTCTGTATTTTACCAAAGCAGGGAAAATAAGTAAAAATAACAAATTCACCCTTTTTTAAATCTTTAATATACTTTTTAAGAAACAAATAACAGCAAATGTTTATAAAACTTTTTTTTTCTGTTTTAAACAAAGCAAAAACAGTGTAGTTTTATGGTCAAAAAGATAAAATTGCAATAAATAAAATTACAAATTTTGGGCTTCTTTTACCATGGTTAATGTGTAAATTCATGCTTTTTGTCTTGGATTTTATTAGTTATCTGTAATGTAACAAAACGTCTAAAAATTGTAAAATGACAATAAATTGTTTAAATATAAAATAGGGTGTAAAACTGTTTAAAAAAGTAGTTTCTTTTTTACAGTTTATGATGTGCAGGTACAAATCATTGATGTATTGAAGCACAGTTTAACAGCAGGCAACATGATGTGCGTCGTATTCTTCGGCGATGGCAGCCCTTTTCTGTAAACCTCCGGTGACTTCCACAGCGGGGGTCAGAGGTCACCAGCTCTCATAGTCCTCGACAAGCAGCAGCTGATTGCCCTTGTTTCCCTGAGGAAAGCTGGACGCCACAAACACAGCTCCCCATGAGAAAACAAATTGGGCGCCCAATGACTCCTGTCATTCTGAACACTCCTTAAAAGCTCAAATCACTGGCTGAACCTTTATGGACACCAAGTTCCTGCTCTCTGAGCTGCAGGGCTATTCCAGTAAGGCACCGGGAATGAATTGAGATTCATTTATCATTCAGGATTGAGTAGCAGTTTGTAAGATACGCAGTTTCTGTGTGTGTGTGTGTGTGTGTGTGTGTGTGTGTGTGTGTGTGTGTGTAAGAGTTTGAAAACATGGCATGAAATGAAACATCTGTCTTTGTCCCTGCATTGCTCCAGGGCCTAAGGAGGCATTTATAGCAAGCAGCAAAGGAACGGTTTTGTTTGTCATGTAAGTTACCAGAACTACATGATAAAGTCATTACTTCAGGGCACCCCCCCACCCCCAGATTGTCAAAAGCTGCACAGTGTCCCTTTAAGCACAGTTGTACTTTATGGCATATACAGGAAATAAACTGCAATCATCGCACTGACAGGAATAGATTCCAGATTCATTATGACAAGATGAAGTCGCGTGTCTTTTTTTCTCTCTCCTCCTACATCTTCGTGCTCAAATAGTAAGTCAATTTGTTGGCTTTGTCAATCCCAGGGGACCTTTTTGAATGTGTCACATCAGCGTTAATTGCCACAGACATATGAAACAGCAGCCCTCTCCTTGCTGCTCCAGCGCTCGACAGCCCCCTCCCCAGTGGCAATGACACTAAGTGCACCCCTGTGTTCCTCTCTGCATGGCTCCTCTGAGGATGTATTCTAAACAGGCTTTGACAAGGTAACTTATGTTACAGACTGTGATGATCGCTTCCTTCCCTACTCGACAAGAAAGACATTTTGTCAGTAAACAAAGTGGGAGGGGGGCAAAAAGTCTCCCTGCATTATCTGATCTTGTGGAGTTCAGCATATTACAGGGAAAATGAAAGATGGAGTTTCACGGGTGACAGCACAAAGGTCATAAAAAAAAAAGTTTTCAGGCTTAGGAAAATGGCTCAAAGTGAACAGAGCTGGAGCCATGACAGAGGAGTTTTTGGGGTTGGCAGGGAAAGAATCATGTACCCAAGCCATCATCACAGGACAGAAGACTTTCTTCAGCTTTTAATTAAACATGGAGGAAACAGAGTGGCGCCAGAGGCCCAGTGCCCTTAATCAAGCATTGTAAGGTCAGTGGAGAATGTTGGACTACTGCAACAGAGTCTGTCTAGATGGTAGACAAAGTGAGAATGAATGAATAAGAGAGGAATGCACTGGGCTTTTAAGAGCTCAGATTACTGAGGGTTGCATGTGGAAACGGCTGCATCCAGCTAGCGTTAGGAACAAAAAACCAGGATGCAGAGTAGCAAGGTGAATATTAGTAATAGTAATCCAGTAGCAGTAAAAGGGAAGAAAAAACTATCATTTGTCTTTTGTGTGAGTGATCATTTTGCAAGCATTTAGAGATACTGTAGGAAAAGGTCTGCTTCCACCATCCACCTTGTGCTAATAGTCCAAAACTTGAAAAGAAAGCAGTAGAGATGGCACTCTTGAAAAAATGGTGAGCTATCCTCCAATAAAGCATACAGAGGTGGTATCAGGCGTGGTGTACAGGAATAGGCTTATGGTACTGGCCAGTGTCTAACTGTATGTTTGGGAGGGGAGTGCTGTGATTTATTACCATTGCAGGGCTCAGCAACAAGTCAGCTGTTAGTGTTTTGACCAGGTGGCCAGGGACAAAAAGGGCATTCCTCCTCCAGAATAGGCTGGGATTCAAACTGTGCACATGTGCATGTGTTTGCGTGCCGGTGTGTATTCAAATCTGTCTAATTTAGCTGTCTCCACAAGGACACGTGGAATCAAGCTGCTCTTTCGCAGCCTTCAGCGACAATTGCGCCGCAGTGCTGTGCATACGTAGGGAACGGCATGCGGCGGCCGTTTCCTCTAAATGTGTCAACAGGATGCTGCTCTCACACTGTGCCTCCCAGAAGATTGATAATGAACGATTGGCTCATTAACAGAGACTATTAGCCATGTCCACATGTGCAGTCCCATGAGTGGGTAGAACACTCGCTGAATGGACACACTACAATATGAAGACTAATTGCCTTTGAAGATGGAGTCTGTATTTTCTCCTCTAATTCTCCTAGGGCCCACAGGCAGGCTTTAAGTTGGCAATAATTGCTGCAATTTTCAGTGTCATTTACTCATTTCCAGAGTGACACGAGCATTCCAGGATGTCTCTCAAAGCACGTCAAGCTGTAACTTCTCTGAGTATAAGCCTTGAGACCACTGAACCTGGTCACTGGTCAGGTTTGAAATCTACAAGACCAACAAACTTGCAGTCGTTAAACTGTTTATTGACAGTTTTCTAACGGAGGAAGATGAAGCAATCTAAGCTCAACAACATCTTGAAGATGTTTTGGCGCATTTAAAAAGCTTTGCTGTTCAAACACTGTATACATAAATGTCTGGAAAGGAAAGACATAAAATGTCAATTCTCCAAAATGGTTTCATTCCGCACGTCATTTTAATTGCGTATCAACTTTCTTCCACGGTTTCGCATAACCTTTACATCAATCTCACATCATATTTACCAAGAAAATCCTCCATCGACTCTGACTTTTCCAAGGAAACCAAGCCTTTGTTGTGTTTGTGCCAAGCTTGGTGCATTCGACCTCTTACTCAGCTGACCCCCAGGAGTCAGATAATGAAATGCTGACAGGTGAGCAGCAGCGAGAGATTAGAAAGAAAAAACAGAGAGAAAAAAAGATCTCTCTGCTACATGCTTTGTTTGTGGGTAGCCACTATTGCCATAACAACATATGGCCTCCAAGCTGTAGATTCACTGAGCTCGGATGTGCATTTGGTTGGGCAATATTCCCTCAAATGACATTGGCAGGTTTATTGTGTGAGGAATTAACCAATTTGTAAAGCTGAAAATCAGGCTGTTGCACAGTTGTTTGCAGTAATGTATGAGTACAGGATCAGTCTGAGAGGTTTGAACAGGTGTTCAGTGCTGGAATGCGTCACTCTGGACTCTACTGGGGCAAGATGGAGCGACTTTATTACTAACACACATGCAGATAATTTCAAATTTAGGGAAGATTTATACCTACTGCTTCGATGCGTTGCCAACAACAAGCAAGGTTATTGCAAAATGTTACATCAGTGGGAATGCAATTTGTGAGATTTCTGACTAAAAACTCAAGCAACCATCATTATTTTTGGATAAAAATTCTATTTCAGGTTGATAGAAAATGATTTATGCAGTTTAGTTGTATAGGAACGTAAAGTTGTGGTGACTGGGTTGGAAAATGTCCAAGTCACTGAATATCCCATGGAGTAGAGTTAAATCTGTCATTAAGAAATAGATAAAATGGCAAAAGTGCTTATCTATCAAGAGAAGGCCTTCCTCAAATAAACTGACAAGTGAGGCTGGCCACCAAGACAGCTATGACTCCTTCTGAAGGAGACTTAAATAGACTTTAAATATTATTGCCATTACCCTAGTTCTTTATCAGTCTCTTTATGAGAGTGTGGCGAACAAAAAGCCACTTTAAAAAAAAAAAAAAGCAATTACTAAATCTTGCCTAGAGTTCATTAGAAGGCACTTGGGAGACTCTGGAAGAAAGTTCTTGAGATTTTTCAGTTCAGCAACCACCCACCCCCCAGTAAAGTGTGGAAATGGGACTGGTGGGATGGTTGCATTTCTTTTTTTTTCATAGAGTGACAGGTATGATGAATAACAAGTCATGTCTTGCCAGTATGATATCAAGTCTTTAGAGAAAAAAGGGCATTTCCCTCCTTTCTTGTCTGGAAATGACTGAGAGTTAGAAAAGGCAACTCTGATTTTCTGTCCAAATTCCCAGTGACGGTTTGGACACATGAAAAGACATCTTGCTGCGTGAGTGCAGGAGTGAGACGAGACCTTGTCGTCTTGAAGCCCCCCTGTGGTAATTTATGATGTCCGTTCCGGGCCTGTCATTACCTCTCCACCAACGCTTTCTTCCTCCGTCCATGAAGAGAGACTGCGAGATAATTAATGCGTTTGTGAGTCCTCGCACTTCCCTGACACACTTGACTCCGTTTAATAAATGATGTCCCATATTTTCCCATTCATTATAATGTCATTAAGACATATTAATTCCCCCTGCTGCTTTAACCTTTTAGCCCGTGTTACCACAGTAGCCCCTCTCTATGGATAGCCCCAGTTCCTTGTTCTACACCTCTCACATGTTGTACCACTTAAATTACATTGTCCTCCATGGGCTGTTATGCAATAAGCCCATTTAGAAATAAACGAGGACAACACTCGGTGGCAAATGCGAGCGCTCGCACAGAAAGCAGGCGTTTTCAGATGTTTTACAGAGTGCATGAAAGTCAAACTTCAGAGAACGCGTTAAGTACTTTCAGCCTGCAGGTACAAGGAGTGATTCCTTGAGAAGGGGGGTAAAAAAAACGCAGCGACAGTCTGTTGACCCAATTTGAAGCACACACTTTCATGGAGCAGATGTAAGAGATGCTCTTTTTAACCACTAAAATGTACAGTGTTAGGACGCCTTTGGCAACGGAGGGTCTGGTGGTTATGAAGAACACGCAGATTTGTGACTCATTACCCTGGATGAGGATTAGTCTAATGCTAAAAAAGTCCATTTTGAGGAGTAATTCATTACCACTTACATATTCAGCGCAGTCAGTCTCGTTGTACATGCAGTAGAGCAGATCTGTTCAGTTCTCCGCAGTGATAAATGTCCTTTTTGGATTCTCCTTTGGAATGCCTTCATACAGAACCATAGGCCACCCGTTGACCCAGTGACCTGCCAAACGTGCCGCCGCACCTTGCACACACTCGCAGCAGCAAAGGTGTGTGGAAATCCAAAACTTGTGCGCTTGGCTCAAAACGAAAGCGGTCAAGAAGTGATATTATTGTGCGTGTAGGTAGTTTATGCCCTTGAATTGGCCTGGGACCACCAATGCTTGACTCATTTAACTGCTCATTTATAACAGGTGGGCAGCATTAAACAGTGCAGGTCCAAAGTCTGATCTCCCATTCCCTATTCATGCCTTAATCATAGCTGACTAAAAACATAATCTGTCTCCAGATCAGTGGCCAGGGACCCATTTTATCTAGCCCCAGCTAAACATATTGTGCAAAAGCCCATTTGCTGTAAATTGCAGCTATTAATCGTCAACTCAAACAGGCACCTGCATTGTATTTGGGCGCAAGATTTCATGGAAAGCTGACCAGGTGTAGTTATGAAGCCCTTACTGAGAACAGAGCTAGTGCAGTGCATTTTAAAAAACACTTGCCCATGATTCTTCATCATCATAAGATGGCAATAAACAATTAATCATCCATTTGAGATTCTGTGTACAGCCAGAGGCCAAACATTTTCTCTGCTAGTTCAGGCTTGTATCTTGTACACATCCCAGTCTTTTGGTCTTTTGCACAAAGTTGCAGTCCTGTGAGTACCCCCTTATTCTGAAACACTCTCTGCTACGTTCAAGGACTGCAGGTAATACAGCATGCAAACTCTGACAAGCTGAAATAAGTGCAGTTCAAGCCTCTTTTACCTTGAGCATAGTGCCATTCACTATGCTGGACCAGTACAAGATATTACATCTTTTCCATCGCTGTTAGGAGGAGGAGGAGAAAAAAAAAACTGCTCCTGGACACCTTCAATTAGAATCTAGCCATAATAGTTTTCCAACTCATGACTCATTCTGTGTTAGATATAGTGCCAAATCTCATTTTGCACTGTCTGACAGAGGAGTGTGGGATCATCTATCCCTTGTGTTCTGGCACTGCCTCAGCTTCCTCTAAAGGCACGGACATGAATTTTCATCTGCAAGTCTTTGCCCTAATTTCGACCCACTGTACGCCTGCCTGGTGGTTTTGTTTTTAGTTCCCTATGTCATAGTCTAACCAGTAGCTTTCTAGATAAAGTTTCAAAATAAAGATCTTTGTATCTTACCTCCTTCTGCTTGTGTTGGGGGTTAATGATTGACCTAGAGACATTGTTATTATATGTACTTTTGAGAATAGTTGCATGAAAGTTTAATTGGATAATCCACAGTTTGGCAAAACTTAGAGTTGCACAAACACTGTTGCAACTTTTGAAATTTCTGGGCTACAGCTGTTATCCAAATAACTGAAAAAGAAACTTCATAAACCGAGCTCATGGACTCGAAGTGCCACTTAAAAAATTAATTTCTAGCGTAAGTGAAGTATACCAACAAGTCAACAAGCATGCTTGACGCAAGTGGGCTAATTTGCCTCCAGAAGTTATAAAACGGCACTCATTTAAATATACAAGAGCACAAAAAGTTGACTAATAGTTTACTTTTAACACATATTACTTATATTCCAGAGGACCCTTGTTGTGCATTAGTTCTTCCTAAACGGTAAAACTCCCTTTTCTGCAGTATATAGCCACGAATTTAGGACTGTGTTGTCCTAGAAATGGAAAGAAGTTTTTCTTCCTTGACTAGAAATGTGCTTCATGTTTCTTGCAATGCTTTTCACTCAGGCTTTTGACAAAATGGCACCCCTTGTGACCTAGTTTCAATAGACCTCCTCATCAGACTCTATACACATCACATCAAAACACCTCAACTTTTTTTTTCTCCCCGCTGAAAGAACACTTCCCCAGTTGACTGTCTGGTGTTTCTTATTTTGGCATTCCCCTGGATGACTAATTTTTTTTATGGGAAATCTGCACACAATCGCGAGCACGATTTCAAATCTGTCTCTTGCCTATTCAGAAATAACCCCATATGTCAGATACATTGTTTGGACCGCCAAGGTGGCATTTGGGTCTCCCTGTTTTTGGCTGTGTTCAGTAAATTTACTCCAGCCAGATTTCAGAGAGGCTGTATATTACCCACTATCAGTTTGGCAGAGGTGTCTCCCTGCATTTTTATGCCCCACTGTCCATATGGGTGTATGACGCACTATTTGGTTCAGCCCTACTGTATAATTTATCCCAAGCAAACTCGTGCCATACATCACCACATGTATTATTCATGGCTAATATGTTCCTCGTAAATGACAGTAAATATACTGGTGGGTGTGAAGAATGGTTTGGCAAACTGCCTCACCCTCGCCACCATCCCTCCCCTCCCCTCACTCGTTAGATTGTGCTATTTTGTGGTTGTTGCCTGGTAGACAGCTGGACAATCCCTTGATTTTCTGTCACTCAACAGACGCCTCAGTGTTATTCTGCCCAAAGCGCATTAACCCTAGCATGACTTTCTCCCCCACTCCTCCTCAGTTATTTCCAACGGTGACTGCAGCATCAAACTCCATGTTCTGCATTCTCACATTACAGTTGACTCAGGCATGAGCAAACCGAGGTTCCTTTTGGTCTCCGGCACAAAAGCTTTGTGCCACCTTCGCCCTGAATGTTTCCTGTGTGTGCGTTTGTCCGCACACATGTGCACACGCCGCATCCAGTTTCAGAGGATCCTTGACAGTATCACGCAGCCAATAAAAGACCACCTGTTCCAGTGTGCTAATCTAATCCGGCCTTGCACAGACTTGACGGTATTTCTTCCAGTGTCACGTTCCACTGGGGCCCCTTCTCCGCCACTCCACAGCAAAACCCGGGCCGAGTTGTTAACAGAGCACCCCTGACACACACTGTGACAATTTCACGCCCAGCCCCTAATCCAGCTGACACGGCTATCGACGCTCTTTTAATTGCCCTGTAAGTTTTTGCCTTTTTGAGCATGTTGAGGAATAGAAAGCACCGTCAAATCTGTTCCTGCGCCTCTGCTTGTCTGTCAGACCGGCTGTCACCTTGTTATGATTAATGTATTCCCTGGCATGCACGTTTTTATTCTGGGAAAACACACCTTTCTCCAGACAAAAGCGCTGCTGTGAAGTCCTATCACGTTTTTCTCTCGCCGAGAAGCCCGATATCGCACATGGCAAATACATATTTCAGAAACAACTACTTAAATTCATTTTTCAGGGTGTTGAATCAGCTTGTCTCAGTTTAATTCAGTTTTCTCTCAGGGCACTTTTGGAGTGGAGTTGAAGTGTACCAAATTGAGATATAGATTTTTCTGTCTCTTTGAGCTAGAAATAAGATCACTTGAGGAGTTTGTGAGAGGTGGGTTAGAGCTTATATGTGTTAAGTTGGAGATTGAATTTTGTCTCTTTTTTCACAGTCAAACATGCACATAGTACTCCATGAATACATTGCATAAATAATTCATAATGTGACGGAGATAGAATGCTGCGTGATATCTCTTCTCAGCAAATGATACTTATCATCTTGCATTTGATGCTCAACTTTGAGATAAATGTTGAATTTGGTGTTGCATCACATAGGGCTCCACTATATTACAGACATACCACAGTATGTATTCACAATCGATTGAAGAAAAACCATACATGCTCCGTTGTGTATTAAATACCAAATGTTATAATCTGCAAACAGCATTGCTGTTTCCTGATGCTGCCATGCTACAAAATGCACATTTCTGTGCTGTGACCAACAACCACATTGCTACAAGTAAGTATGATCACAAGATGGAAAATATTGTACGTGTCGGACCATTTCAGTGGCATTCATTTCACATCCGCTCAGGGGAAAAAAATAAAAAAAAAAACACCCATTTGAAATAAAGCCTGTACAGAGTGAAACAAGAAACAGAACCTCAGATGGCTTCACCAATCTCATTCTCACTGGGGGTCTTACAGGGGCGACTAGCTACTTCTCCTCCAGCCCACTAGCAGATCAATACCAGGAATCAGGCCATTACGCTCCTTTGAAAGCGCTACGTGCACAATCGATATGTTATTATTTTTCATCTGCTGGCTGTATTTAATACCCTCATTATTATTTCCCCTCACTGAACAGGGAGGAAGCTATTCCCGTCCCAACCTGAATCATTTTCTTCTTTTTTTTTTGGCTGTCTGGGATTGGTCCTCATTTACATTGTTGTGGAGGCACCGATATGTTCCCTGTTTGTATTTGTTTGGTTGGGACTCCTTTAGGACTGTGTGCTGTTATCGATAGTGTGTGGTCTCTTCAGATCCCAGTGAATGTTTCGCTTTGTCATATGCATTATTGGTTTCCTCATCTGCTCCAAGTAAAACATCGTGACTGTCCTTGAACGTTGAAGATGACTGACAGCTATGACCAGAGGTTAACTGAGGAAATGAGATTCAACGTAAATGGCTCTTTAGTGTTCTTTGTTTAAGTCAGTGAATAATGTTTAATGCCCGCTCCGACTTATGTTTGCAAGGGCAGTATGGAATCATGATATATGCGTTACGCTCCGTGTTTTTCTTTGATCTTTATAGGAAATCGCAGCAAGATCAAATGTGCATTAACTCTTCGGCAATAAAGCACTTGATGTATGCCAAAGCCGCCAGGAACCAGGTGTGATCCGAAGCTCATGCATGACACACGCTGTGTCCAAAATGTATGGAGTGAATTAACTGGTAATACTCATTTTAATATAAATGAGCTCTCTCATAATGATGCGAAGGTTCCCTCAACACAGCAGGAGTGAGGCGTGGGGAGAGAGAACGGAAGGGCCCAGTTAGCAGATGACAGTTTGGTGATAAATCATCTGTAATTAAACACTTTGGAAGTATACGGACCACGGCGGAGGGTGGGGGGCTGTTAGGTGGCAGGTGGGTGGTATGGTTGCCCATCCTGGTGGTCTGTTAATGAACGACAAAGGAGATGATTGGAGGAGTTTTTGCTGTTGAATCTGTGTGATCAGATAGCCTGGAGCTAAGCCTGTGTGTTCATTAATCAGAGGCTCGTTCTGATAGATCTCTACTCTTCTACCTATTAAAATCTCTTTTCTATATGTTTAAAATTTGACTGTAGCTGAGCCCGGGCCTTTACCGTGTTTCTCACTCCTGGTGAAAGATTAATTGCTCTTGATCAAAGTCGTCAAGCAGAAGCTGCAGCGGGCGTAATAGACTCAAAGGAGAATGGCTTTCTTCATATGGGGGTGGAGGGAGCTCCAGGCTCCTATTATCTTGTCTTTCTTGTTCCTGGTGCGGGAAATTTAATTCTTTACCATGCTTTTTACTTTCCGCTGGTCCGGAGAACAAGCCTTCAATGTCAAGCGGCGGCGCAGACGAAGGCTGAACATGGAGCGCTATCACATAGTAGCAATTGAAGTGGAGGCCATAGACTGGCTTATTGGGAAGGAGTATAAATCAGAGAGGACAAGTGACAGAGATTAATGCCAGCCAACCCCACAAAATAACCCTTCCATCCCACTCCAGCCTCACCCTACAACAACTTCCTGATAAAGCCACCAATGTGACACTACACAAGGTACAATAATAGAAATGCATTACTCAAAAGCCCTTTGAGACATGTAGATAGGAGAGCGGTGCCAAAGGAGAGATGTAGAAGACTACCTGGGCAAAAAAATAATTTTTATGTCCTTCATAGGACAAATGGTTTCCACAGACAGTCAGTATGAATGAGTTTAAAGGGTTTATGGCCCCTATCACAGTCACTCTCGGAGCGGATGTTCATTATGTGGTCGTATTTATGATGTCCCTCCGTACAAGCTAATTTCTGTGATATATTTTTAAGTATGTGAGGTAGTTAAGCTTTTGCTGAATTAACCATAGGAAAGCTGTATGCTGTAGGGACAGCCGAGTGTGTTACTTTGACAACTGTTAATTGAGACCCATAAACAGCAAGCCTTTATCATTTTTATGACATTTTTAGCTCAGATTGTCATCTTTCCCTTTATGTGTATAAACATTTTTGCCATAGCATTGTAACCTTTCAAATCTCCTTCAGAGCAACAACCTGCCTCTAATTTTTGTGCTGTGTTTTGTGTGATTAACATATTTTCCCACTTCTTGTGCTGGATTTAGACTAATGCCCTGAGAAAGCCTTCACAATTGTTTGCTGCCTAATAAAAATGTAATGTGTAGGCAAGGTTCTCTGTTTCCTCTCTCTAGTCTCAGTGCTTTTGGGGTTTAGCTTCAAAGTCCCTTCAGCTCTGTATTATTTTTTTTTTGAATCATTCCCATGAATCTCTCCTGATCGTAATCTGATTTTTTCCGGCTGATTTATTTGCAGCAGAAAAGGAGAGGAAGTGAGTGGAAGCTTTTCACTGAGTAGCCCAGCGGCGGGCGGCACCACTGGGCAGCACGCAATCAGCTCGAAAATGAAGTACCATGTACTTTCTCTGCGCTCAATACACATGTGCACACACACACATACACACACAAACTTCCCCAATGAAATAGGACAATACTGCAATTTGATCCCGCAAACCTCTCAGCTTACCTTCTCTTTCAACTCTTTTCCTGTTTTTCTTTCATTTACAGGGGTTCTCTGGCCCCCCTGACAATCCAGATCCATCCATTATGTTCTTCCACTCTTTAATTTAGTGGGCAAATTTAATTTTCAAATGAATAGCGTGCTGTTTTAATGCAAGCCGCAGAAGATAAATGTGCTTTTGTGCTGCGTGTGTTTGATTACTGACTTTGAAGAAGCAGCCTCTTTTTGTTTGGAGGCTCAGAGATTGACCCGGTGGGCCGGAGCTGCACTGAGTTGTGGGGTATCATAGGTGTTGCTGCTCACAGTCATACCTGGCTGAATCACAGACATCGTGTCCCTCTACTTCAGCAACTTCAGTGCATTTTGCAGGTCTCTGAATCATGCCCATAAGTATTACAATAGTTGTCAGAATAGTCAGGATTGTTGTGTGGGTTTTTTTTGTTTTTGTCCTGTTCCTGTCAAGCAGTCCAATGCATCTAAATGGCAAATGCAGGTCAGGCAGGCAGTCATCCAGTGCATCTCTGGTGCTGATTGTAAATGAGTAGAGTTTGGGTGCTGAGTGGAATGCTAAGTGCATGTACTGTAACGTATCTGCACATTTACTGCAGCTGAGTGCCATCCATAGTGACTAGAAGCGCAACCTTAACTAGTGCACATCTTGTTGACCGTCCACATCGTGTGCGGTTTTGTTTCCACTCATGGACAACTAACTACACACCCAATGAAAACAGTGGATAGATAAGCAGTAGACAGAAGTATAATATTCTCGAGCAATTAATGTTAAATTTAATGTTTCTCATAAAGAGATTGTTTGATTTAAAGCAGTAATGTCTCCCATTTTCTCTGCTCTAATTTAAAAAGCATGTCCACTTCAGAACTAATTACAATTTCTCAGTCAAATTTAACTTTCAAACCACATTGTTGCACATTCTCTGTTTTATTCTTGTTCTGGAGTATTTAAATGTTCAAGCTCCAGATATGCTCTTATTAATAGAACTGTTATTTCCTATTATTATCACTAATTAAACCAATCATGACTTGTCAAGAACCACAGCAATAACATGTACCTGTATGTGAGCGCTGCTTTCGACAGGGCTTTTATTTTCTTCGAGTTACCTGGGCTCGCTGCCAGAATGCCACAGAGATTAATTTATCTTGTTTGATGAACTGCAATTGTTGATAGAGCGGAGAGTGAAAATGGTTTAAAAAGATCTCCAAGGTGTAACTTTCCAAGAGCGTTCTAACAAACCCGGGCGAACAGAGACGCCCAGCGTGCTCTGATCATGTCGGCGTCGGCAGGATTGTGAAAAGGCATTAATTGGGGAGCATCAGGTTATCAGGCTGAGGAAAAAATCTTCACAGAAGTAATCAAACCTTGATGAATTAAAGGAACGTGCTAAGCCCTTGTGTCCGGCGGTGATAGAACTGACCCTCAAGCTTAGCTGATAGCTTTATCCTGATAAAGACTTAAACAAAAAAACAACACAAATCCAGGCTTTATTAGCATCAGCATATTAAGCATTGTTGAAAGAGGATAAAAAATGCAGATGGTGCCAAAAATGGAACAAGAAACTTGAGTGGAATGAAAATGTAATCACTCAAACACTCAAAAGGTTTTGGAGAGGATGCTTATGTCGCCCACATGCTGATCTTTTTTGGTAAATTACGTTTTTTAGACTTTAAACATCTTAGTGGTTGATTTGATGGCGTGATTGACTTGATGAAAACAGTGCAATCTTGGATAATGGGAATCAACAATATTTTTTGGCAAATACACGTCACTAGCGAATAGAATGTTCCTCTAATTTGCCTTTGTGCTGATGCTGATTGATGCACACTTAAAATGCATCATGGTGTTGACTTCATACAGCTGGCCTGATGGAAATACAAAAGTGAATCGAAATTTTAAAATAAAGATGTACATAGTTCTGGATCGGTAGTTTCTTTGCACTCTGCTGCTAATTCTGCTGTTAGCCTCAGTAGAGAGAGATATCCATATGTTTCCTCTGATACAAAACTTCTGTCATATATCTGCTGCCAATTAAGTGGATTCACCAAACCCTTTTTCTTTTGTATGCTAGCATGGTTCCTGAATACGCTACAGATTGTGTTTGATGTGAGTGTTTACAACTGCAAATATGACTGGCTATTTGTTGAAACATTTAAATGATAATTCTATTTTATATCAACCTTGTGTTTTCCCTGTTCATATGGATTTTGTGGCACTATGGGTTATGCTAACATTGCACCCCCCACCTCTGTTGTACAGATTTCAGGAAATGACAAATCTTTTTTCTTGGAGAGCATGAGATGTGATCAAAAAGTTCTGAGACTGTGTCTATAAAAAGCAAAAACAATACCTGATTTAAATTTGCTCACCGTCCCCTATGAAGTAGTCACTTTGTGTAGCGATAGACTGTTTCCACCACTAGCGCCATGCTTAAAACACTCCTTGGAAGCCCCTTTTTGTGAGTAAGACAAGTACATCAACCCTTGGACTTGAATTTCATGTTTCAAGTCGCAGGGAGCTAAATCAGTTTGGTCGGCCAGATGGAGAGCAACAATTGTGTTGGTGCAGCCAAAAAGCTTGAGTTTTGTAAGTGGGCATGTTATCATGATGGAGCACCCGACTGCCACTGTGCCACATTTACAGTCATTTGCAGGGAATTTCCTCTTTCAGATGACTCAAGACTTAAAGTAGAGCTTTGGCAGTCAGTCACAATTCTGTAATAACCTGTAACTGTTAAAGAAAATAACAAGCATAATTTTGCTGTGCTCCTGATCTGATGTGCCTATTTAATTCTTAAGGCGTTCGAGCTTCTCTACTGCTGGGACTTTAGTTTGGCCTCTGGGTTGTAGCCATAGACACAACACTTGCCACCAGTAATAATCATCTACTTCAAGTTTGGGTTATGCCGTGTTTTGTAAGGAAGAGGAATGTGTGGAATTTTAAAGACTATACATGTGGCATTTCTGCAATGATTTTGATGATTTTTTTTGCTATCCTGGGTCCAAGAAAGTTACTGAACTGCTAGTCAGACTCACTGGATGTAGATAACAAGTGTAAGTCTGCTGCTGGCTTATTCCCTCCCCTTCTCCTATCTGCATTTTATCATTTTCAAAATCCCATTCACAACAGAAAACGACAACAAACCTCGAACTGCAACCAGAAAAATAGTAATTTTACAGAACATTTGGATAATTCAGTACTTCTGCCTGGCTAGTTTTGAGCTGAATTAGCCCTTTTAATGACTCTACTCACCTCCCCACATGCACAAAACAATTCTCCCATCACTATTTTGAGGGGACACTGTTGCACCATACTTAGCTTAGCTTCATCCAAGACAACTGTGACTGGTTTAAAGAAATACAAACAAGCCAGGCCATTTTTTCCTTAATAGCAGAATGATAATGAGGTGCAGTCAGACCATTCTTTGCTGCTGAACGGACTGACTATGCAGCACTGCTGAACTGCTAAATTGCTAAATCGGTTGAATACAACACAGAGATGCTGTCCGAACGTGACTAAATGGTGAGGTGTAGTGAAAGTGAACAGTGTTGAAGAGACATAAAAACAGACTATTCCCTGTTTTATTACCGTTTGAGGGCTTGTCGGTGTGATCAGGTGACTGGCCATGCTGAAAGCACCACTGTCAAGGACTGACCCGGGCAAACGCCTTTTGTTCTTCACCTGGATACCCCTGTTAACAGAAACCTGACTTTAATTGGTAGTAGAATCTAATTATCAAGGTTCAGAGGCCACATTTTACCAAGAGAAAAGACCAGGTGTTCTCCAATCTACACACTCATTTGTTGTGACCTTTCCTTATCGCACATATTCAATTATTCAGTCAATCCTTTCTTGTAGTTCTCCTCAAGTACACACTTACAGTTGCACGGCACAAAAATGCCAACCCAACAACATATCCATATCTGTTTTTGCATCTTTAATATGAGAGGAAACCTTGGAATTTGCATATTGTTTTCTCCCTTTTTCCCCTTTTTTTGGCAACACTAATGCCAGCGTGTGCGAAAATCACATCTTGATATCAGCCTCATCATCTCACCACATGTCTGAACATGAAGAAAGGAAGTGAAGGACATCAGGCAGCCAAAATCATCTCTCTCTCTCTTACTCTCTCTCTTTTTAATCTAATCTCTCCATCCAATCTACCTATCAGGAGGGCCACAATCACTGGAGGCAGCATCTCATTTTAAAAACAAAATGCTTAAATTTAATTTCATTCTCTGGCAAATGACGCACCAATGCATATGCTCGCTATCTGAGTCACATCTTGTGCTGTTTACATTTGTTTCTTCACGAGTTTAACCCAGGGATGTGCTGCTTTTTCCATTTCCTATATCAGTCCAGGAAAGGTTGCAGGGAAAGGAGGTGTTTTTCGACACGGAGGGAGGAAGTGAAGGAGTTAGCAAGTGGGTGCTGGTGTGCTTGCTGCGTCGGGCTGATATCATTAAGGACTCTCCATGCGTTCTGCCTTTACTCAGCTCAAAGGGCATGTTAGCCCCAGGTTCATCAGCCAGCTATTGTGTGGCGCTGGCAGAGAAAAGACTGTGTGAGTGGCTCGGAGCGGCCGAGGAGGAGGGTGCGAGCACACAGGCTGTGTTTTCCATTTACCAGCGGGGAGGGGGGTACACAAACAATTCAGCTTGCTTTCCCACACATGTGCATGCAAACCTTTCTCCTGCGCCGCCGCCTTATTCTCTCTTTTCTGCTCCGTCTCACACTCTCCCTTGCAGTTTACCACTCAGTATATTTCTGTCACCCACTCCTTCTCTCTCCTGTTTTCTCTGTTTGCCTCCTCTGAACCACCCCTCCTTCTATTTCCTCTTTCTTTGCCGTGCCGTCTCCCTGCCTCTTGTGCTGCGTCTTCGTCCCCTAATTAGATTTGGCCTCGGCGCTATCTCATTTGGCCCCCCGTCTGTGGCGGTGCACTGCCGTGCCTCGCCGAGCATCCTGGGAAGGCTCTTCGTCTGTGTCGCTGTGGTCGTAACAACGTTAGCCGTGCTTAGGATGTCACCAATAGTTTGCCTTACAGACGTGCATCCGCCTGGGACCGCTCTCAGCCCCATAACAGTCTAATAGCAACAACAACAACATATCTGCGTAGAGAAAGACACGCACACTTATGGACATGTTTGTTTACATCCGCAGAGAAATAAAAATTCATTTTTCTTTTTTGTCAGTATCTAGAATGTGTTTTACATTATTGGATGTGAGTAAAGCTAATTACAACTGCGTGTCTGTGATCGCAAATGAAGATGAGAGTGAATTCTGCAGTTTTACTTCTCTGTACACCTTAAAGAAAGAGAAAATTGCAGGAAAAAATGTACTTTTTCATATATTCACTTGTTGTTTTATGATGCACCATTGGATTAAAAACATCAGAAAATTCTGTATATTTAATTTAAAGCTATATAAAAAAAGAAAAGTAAAGAATTCCTTAAACCTACATGGTGAAACTACCGACTTATTGCTTGATAAATGACAAAAACTGTTGTGATAAGTTACATTTTTTTGTTCATTCTTGAACTAAATGTTGTCCAGATTTTGCCAGATGCCTTCATTCGCTCTTAGTGTGTTGGAATTAGCAGAAACATGTTTCGTCTGCTACTTGGACTTAAGATTGAGTAATTAAAGCACCACCTGAGGTAGCAGAGTGCTGATTCGATGAGGGTTGCCAAAGATGAAGAGAATGGGCTTGATACAGCAAAAAAGGCCATTATATCACCAGCTTATTGCACTATTGTGCATTCCTCCTACGGGAGCTTGGCTTGTGTTATTTTCCTCTTTATCACACACTCTCGATCTCTCCCTTCCCTTTCTCTTGCATGCTTGTTCACTCACTCTCTTTCCTGTTATACCCCCTTTACAACCTTCTACTCCAGCAATAGAGCCTGTCAGCGCTTTTTACACTCTTTCCTTAGTTGTTCCCTTTGTTTTCTTTCAGTTAGTGCCCCTTTCTATTTCTTTTCTTCTTCTCGAGCACAGTGAAATGTTTAGTAACCTTCCAACAGTTAGCCGGGCCTAATTTATGTCTTTTTAGTCTTGGCAGAAGCACAACGTGAGCCGAGTGTTTTGTTTGTGTTATTGCTCTTGTCTTATTTAACAACTAGCCAGAATTTTAATGCGAGCACGACGACAGCCCGAAATGTTTGAACTTCATGGAGTCTGCAGCGTACAAGTTCCTCTATCTGTGTGATTAAATATGTATTACTAGCCCAACCAAGAATACATTTTTGCAGTTGTAATGACCATTTCGGTTCATGTAGCTGTTCTTTCCTCACTCGTCACTGTTTCAGTTTTCACTAACCTTCAGTTTTTACTGTAGCCAGAACTCGCAGCAGTCTTTTTTTTTTTTTACTGTCCCCTTTTGGTGATTCTCCATCGTCTTTTTATCCACTGCATATCTGTCCCTTTTTATTCTGCCTTTAACTGTCTTGCCTGCTCTCTCGCTCCCCCTCCCGTGTCTGCTGCACCTCTGCCAAACCCATCATTTCAGCTTCTTCCTCTCTCTCATGCTCTCCGTCTCCTGTAAGCTATGTTGGCCTCTCTAATTCTCTTTCTCCATCCTTCTTTCCATCCCTGTTTCCCTTGTCAAACTGTTCCTCCATCTCTCTCTTGCGCTCTCTGCCTGGTTCTCCCTGTCTGTCTGCTGTGGTGGTGTGTATGTCCTGGCTCTGGCTTCTATGGATATTAAGCTGTAACAGGCAACGCGCTGCATTGGTCTCTGATGTATGTGTGACCTGCTTTCTGCCAGACCCAATCTCCAGCAGCCAGCCTGCCTGCCTGCCTGCCTTTTCTGGGTTAGTTCCTGCCAAGAGAAGCAGTAGTCTTAGCCTGCATCCTGCAGCCAGCCTCATGGTGTCAGGGGGAAATAACCCTGAACTGACTGTTACACCAATACGGCTTTAATCTCAGTACTCCAACAGACAGTTGTTAAAGCAAGAAGGGACGCTGGATACATTCTGTAAGTAATTACTGGTGGGAGAAAATATTAGCAATCTGTGAGGATACCACTTGTATTATTTGTTGTATAATAGTACCATTTAGAATGGAGTAAAGCGAATTATTTGCTCACGGGGAGAGCAAAAGTACACAAAAGTGTTTATGATTTGTCTTTGAAGTACTCTCTTTCTTCACTTTCTGTTTGTTTTGCCCCCTCTCTCACTTCCTTTGTTATATATCCTCTAATCTTACCATTTAAATAGAAAAAGAATCAAACCCTCTCTTTCCCTGTTCCCAGCATTTTTTTTTTGTTGTTGCTGATGCATGTCTGTTTAAATTCACAGCCTCTTTGTAGTCCTCATAGCAATCCAGTGGTGGAGACACAAGCTGATGTGAAGATGCATGTTCAGAAACATGTACCTGAGAAACACACTTGGTTCATTATTTTTGGGCTGAGTACATCGTTGCCTTTAGCATATCTAGTTATACAAAAGGTTCTTCTCATCACGATGATGTGCTCTTGCTTGCTCCCGGCAAGATGAGCTGTAGGAGGTACTGTGACCTGCTCTTCCCTTCTGCCAGTAGGGGGCATACGATGTGGACACCCTGCAGCTACCCCAGTAGAGGGTCAACTGCTGTACCATGAATCCCAGGGGATCTGATATTGAGTTCTTTTTTGCCGTCTCTCTGTCAGGGCAACTAGAACCTGCCCATGATTTCACCTCCCTGTTGTTCCTCCTGCATCCCACCCTGCTCGCATTGTTGTGCTCCCAAAAAAACACGGCATCACCGTGGGCGAAGATGCACGGCTTTGTTGAACAGAGGACTTTCCACAATAGTATTACTCAAATGCTGGTTGTGTTGGGAATTGGGGATCATTAGTTTTTGTGCTTATTATATCAACTCTAGAAGATACACCGTCTGCGAGTCACACATGCTAAATGGTGACCACAATATACACAATTATGTTTAGCTGATAGTAAATAAATCTTTAGATGATGCTCCAGCAGCTTTATTTGGGTTCTTGTTGCATTGTGTAATATAGACAGTCTCAAACTGTGCTCTGCATTAACCCCACACCTACACATTCAGTCTCATTCTCTAACCCACACTAAGTGTCAACAGGCGCCGCCATCCCTCATCACCAGCCAATGAAGATCTCCAACATGTTTCTCTTTTCGTTTTCCTTAATCCACGAACCAACCACCCTAATGGAGGCAAATAAGGATGAAAACAATGAGGGAGGGGCAGCATGAGGTCCCTGAGGCTTCTTTCAGAGCTGAGGAACCACAGCAAAAAAAAAAAGATTAAATAAAATCCTGAAACAAGGGTGACAGGAAAAGATACATTTAAAAAAAGAATGCTAAAAAAATTGTCAATATCTGTAAAATACTGTCTTTTTTTAGGTGATTTAAATACAGTAAAATAGTGTAATTTTATTGTCATACAAAAATTAATTACTATCTTAAAAGTACTGATTTTTTCATATGTACAGTTTTGTTTTTTGTGACAGTTTACATGTAAATAAATACTTTAATTTTGTGATTTTATTAGATATTATCAGTAATTTACAAAAACAGGAAAAATCTATAAATACCAATTTAAAAAATGATATTTTTCAGCCATTAACATACATAATTGTTCTTTTAAGTAATGACAAATATTTGCCTCATATACAGCTGAAAATGGGTGTAATTTCATGTGGACATAATGAACAGTTCTGGGCTTTTTTTTAGGGTCAACAAATAAAATACTCTGTTATTTTACTAATTATCTGTAATATAAGGGATAGTCTGAATTAACACTAAATTATTTTAAAAAATTACAGTGAAAACTGTCAAAAAGTACCTTTGCTTTGAGTGTATGTTTTTTTAAAGCTGTTTTTAAGTTCATATTCTTTTTGAGTGTGGTAATTGGTGGATAAATTTGCTTCCCAGTGGTGACTGACCACAAATGGCTTTTATCATTGTAAAGTGTCTTTACATCTTGTTTTGTGTCGCATTAAGAACTGCTGTAAAAACAATATCTGTTTTGGCACTATTATATTTTTAGAGGACACAAAAGCTGACAGTGTCTGCATTTTGTGGTTTTCGCCCAGTGTTCGGCACTCGACAGAAGCATAAACATGCATCTCAGCTGCTCATCTGGCAGTCTAAACACGCCTCCGCTGTGTTTTTCATATGACAGCAGTGACTCATGGCTTCGGTGACCTCTCTCCCTGGGGGTTGCTAACATGATCTGTTCATCCCGATGCAGTCCTGATGGATTTCTTGCAAAGTTGCTCAGTGGCACAGGTGGGTGGTGGGAACGAGCAGGGGAGGGCTAGTCCCAAACGAATGCTCCCGAGGGCCTTGTCTGGATGCAGGAGGGCTGAGCTGCTTCATAACAAACCCAGGGTGGAGATGGAAGCCACACATCAGTTTTATTTATGGTGTACAGGAAGATCATTACAGCCGCTTCAATCTTAGCCTGATGGATGGCTCTAAGTGCCTCCTCTCTTGATCTTTAATGGTACCTTGTAATCAATGGAATACCTGACCCCCACTGCCCCCCTCAACTTAATCCTACTGCCATCTTATTTTTTTTAAAGAGGGGTCCACGTGGATTGAGTTTTAAAAGGAGGTAATTAAACCAGTGGCAGCTGAGAACTTATTATGCCGGTGAAAGAAGAGCTGCCTATATGTTGGCCTGCTGATCGTTCAGAAGTTATCTTTAATCCCCCATAACATTAAAGGCTGGCCATTCATCAAGTCACAGGGCAGCTTTGTGCACTGAAAGGCTTCTGTCGCTGCCTTTTTTTTTTTTTTTTTTCCAGGAACATAATTGAAAAATTTTCCCTCCTCTTTCGGTAACACTCTCCAAAGCACTTCGCCTCAAATCGAAAACAAACCGGTATCAATAAATTAAGGCTGTATCTCAGGATACAGTAAATTAACTATTGCTCCCAGGCCCTATTTCAAACTCTTTCCTCTGCCCTTACAAATAAAATTGTGAATATCAAAGCTCATTGTTTTTTTTTGTGTGTGTGTGTGTGTGTTTTTTTTC
Organism: Amphiprion ocellaris; assembly: GCF_022539595.1. Classification (NCBI taxonomy): domain Eukaryota; kingdom Metazoa; phylum Chordata; class Actinopteri; family Pomacentridae; genus Amphiprion; species Amphiprion ocellaris. Next base: position 9,709,182 of record NC_072788.1, read on the forward strand.
ATGTGGTGAGTTCTGAGCCCAGTAGACACATTTGTCCAACTAACCACAATTATAATTTTGTAATTAAAACAGCGGTCAAGTCGGGAGATCATGCAGAGGTTGCTGCTGTTGTTAAGCTGCATTTCCACTGGCATACAATCATAGCTGAACTGCCAATGGCCACGAAAAGGATGCTTTCATGCTTTAAATTAGAATATTCATAAGTAGTGCAAATGGGTGGGATTGAGTATTGTGCTCTCTAAAATGAGGATAAAGGGTATTGTTTATTGGTATGTTTTTGCTGTGAAGTTTTAAAAAACCCTGAAAACAGTATATGATAACTATTTCAATTGTTCGCTAGGAGACCTTGATGACTAAAAAGTGCCAGCTTTGGCCTTTAGCCTTTATTTTTTTTATTTATTTTGAGTTAATAAGTTTTCAAATATCAGTCTTCCAGTTTTCGTTCACTGAACATACTTTTCAGGCATTTTGTGACCTGGCAGCCCACCATCTCCCATTAAGCATGCAGTACAGTGTTACCATTATCGCTGTTATTTATTCACATGAGAATGCTAATGCGGGAGACGGATCTGATTCAGGCGAGGTCTGATAGAGCATGACTACCCCGGAGCTATGTCTCCAGTCAGATGGGGATTGGGACTAGGGAGAGCTGCCATGTTCCCTTTGTAGTGAGTAACAAATGTTTCTGCTGCTGATGTGGTAAAAGCTTTTCCTCCTTTGTCACCTTCGCTCTCGGTTGAGCCCTGGCATCCCAGTGCTCTATCACAATACAGTTTGGCCTGGGAACCGGTGACCCATGTTATTGGTTGGCAAGCCTTCTTCTCACGCATCGGGGTGGACTCTTTTCCAGCCATCTCCTCTAATCCGGCAGCCTTCTCTGTGTTTATCAGTGACTCATGATGAAAAAGACCCACAGGTATCGGTGAACTCAAGGCGTTGTAGAAGACAGAGCTTGATGTATTGTGAAAGCTGCCTCTTCCCCTCAGTCTTTTATTTTTTTTTGTATTCTCACCACTTGCCACAAAGTTTTAGTCAACATGCTCTTTCACTCTTCATCAAAGTGGAGTTGGGCCAGAGAGGAAGAGAGAGTAAGTGGAAGAGAAAGACAGAGTGTATGTGAGTGAAGTGTGGCGGCTGAACGGCCATGAAATACAGCCCTCCAACAGTTATTGCTGCAGTAAAGGCAGATACATAAAATACAAAACAGAGACTGGCGTGTCTATTTATGGACCAGATTATCGGTGCATTAATCAGCCTCGCTATTTGGCACGCGCTCTACCAACTCTCTGAAGCCTCGGCTACCAAAGTCTGAAGCTGCTTTATGGGCTGCGTCAGATCAATGGGTGATCCGTTTATGCACAAACAACGTTCAGATTACTTACGGATAAACGTCACAAAACTCTGACAATATTACTGATAGGATTTTGTCGAGCAGGAATCCAGTTTTTACACAAGAATGATTCCGGTGTATCACAACTTGAATCTTGTTTTTCAAGAGTTCTAGCAAGTACTTTTGATAACGTTGTAGTCAAACTTTTCCTGAGGCCTGGGAACAAAATCTCAAGTAACAATGGGATTTTAACCTCAGCACTTGAGTTTGTTCATTTATGCATTTTTCACGGTTGACTAGCATTATAATGATTACCTGTGGAACTTGATCAACAGGCTAAAGCAATGTGGTTAAATTCAAATTAAGCAAGTGTTGTTATGGTGAGTTGCATTAAAGTTGAAACTAATTTGAAGATTGTGTCTTCCTGGTTACAGCTGTCAGACTGAACAGACATTATTGGAAGTAGCCAAGCGGCCGATGTCGGGAAATGGTCATAAAAAGATGACAAAAGTGCAATTCAAATAATGACCTGCGTTGTTGCCTTTGTTGGTTTAAATATATATTGGTGCCGACAATATGTAAATGCATAGTTTTAATTAGTGACCAGATGATATGGTTTCCTCAGTGGCTCATGCCAGTGCTGATATTTATGGATCGTCTCGTCCCTTTAAGTTTAATTTGACAGTGACAACAAATGAGACAAAGGCTTGCTAATCTGCATTGTTGCTGATGGCAGTGTACGCATTATAAATTAACATATTGCATCAACTAAATAAATGTATACAGCTTTGCTTAAAAAAACTGAAACAAGGTAAAGTGCATTATGAACAGCATTTGTTTTTAGACAGCGGCATCTCCGACTGCTGGTCTAGTGAATTTATTGGGGTTGGCCTTGGCAAAGTTGTCATGTGACATTGAATCTCTCCGTACAAAGGCTATTTTTTAATTGTGACATATGCTACCTCCACCCAGTCGGCTGTTTTCTTGCACCTTTCCCCGCCTATTTCATTATCTTTCATGTTACTGTTTTCAAAATCCCTTTAACTATGTGAAACATAGTGTACTAGTGTGTGACAAATATCTCAAAATGACATTAATCAGTCTGAGTATTCTGCTGACCCATTAACTGATCTATCACTAGTTTGAGTTAAATAACAAAAGTTTTTTTGGAGGGACATCCAAACCTATTCACCAAGCCACATTTGTCACCATGGAACCTGAGCTGTTTAGGGACTAAAGGCAAATGTGACATAAACAAACCTAGAATTTTGCAAGGTCTGAACTTGCAAGTTTTATATGTCGACCCTTTTGCGAGATAAATCTGAGGGATCTGAAGTTCATTATTGGGACACAAACCAGTACAAACAGTTTTTCTTCTCAAAATTAAATGTCAAACTGCAGTTTTTGGTCTGTAAACTGTTATAAATCATGCAGTCTGGGTAGAATTTTAACTTCTAATCTTTACTTCAGTCAGATTTCATGTGATTCTTTACTCGTCTGACTTTGTTTTGACACTGTGTTCCTTGCAATTAACTCCCTGAGTACATTGCTATTATTAGCAGTAGGATTGATGGCAAAAACTATGTAAATAAGACCAAAATAAATTCCGAGTTTTGTTGCAAATAATAGGAGGTGTGAGTTAATGGGCCTAAAGAAATGAAGTGGTTAATGTTCCCAAACTATTTCAGAGGCCTTCTCTATTATATAGCATTGTTGAGGCTCTGTCAGTCTTGCAACAGTCTCCTCTGTCTGTCTCTCTTCCCTTTTTTCAACTCTCTCCCAGCCTCTACAATATTATCTCTTTCTGTGAGGCTTTAGGCTCTATCTCTACTAATTAGAATTTAATGGACCAAAAGTGATTGGTGTACTTCCAGAAATAAAGTGGGCTATTCATATGTAAAGCAAACAAACAGTACTTGGTATAGAAGTATTGTTTGGGTGCGTCTCTTGCCGGAGTCACAATGACACAGAGACGAGGGAAACATACAGGCTAAGAAGCATATTTAAATGCATGAGTTTTTTCCCCCTGTTCTTTTATCACACTTATTAGGGAGCAAACACATAATCTTTGCAATTGAATGTCTTGTAATTTTTCTTCAGCATATATTTTACTTCCTGACATGTTTTCTTGACTTTTTTTGCTTTTTTGGGGGGGGGTATTGCCCCTAAGTGGTTGCTCATGCCTTAGACCCTGAGTAATCATTGTTATAAAATGATAAGAGCCATACCCTGACTGCTCCCTGTGGAATTAAGCATTAGAGACATGTCTTTAGGTCTGCCCACACAGTGGTCTCACATATTCGTTAACACCGTCCTCTTTATTCTCTCTCCGCAGTTTGTCTAATTTTCTCTCTGCCTGAGAAACATTCCCTCACTGCTACCCTTGTTTCTCATACTAGCATAACTGATGGCTCTAATTTGTGTACTTTAAAGGGCCAATTCATAAAAGGTACTTATGCTCGATAAGGAAATTGAAATGAATGACGACAGCCTTCAAAACCCCCTCTTTCCTCCCTTTCCACTCATCCCAGGGCAAGTGAGAGGTTTCATTGCTTTAGAAGAACACCACCGCCGTGAGAATATAAATGCAAATCTAAACGCCTTGACGCTATTGAAGGGCCTCTCTTTATAGAATCAATAATCATATGCAAGCATTGGGTTGAGAGACCCAAGAATTACTACGGGGAATTGATATACGCAAGGTTGTTTACATGTTGCTGTGAGGAGAGCGTGCACATAGGGGACCAGAGAACAGGAGAGCTCACACACTGTGGTACCAAAAGATGCACGAGAACATAATTTTTGTAAAAGGGTTCGCAGAAAATATAGATTGTCACTCGCTTTAATTCAGCCATTAACATGATACAGGTCGGGCGTAAATGATGCTGTCCAATTTTCCATTAGCTTGAGTACATGAAGCAAGATACATGTACTGTAGAGTGTCATGCTTATGATACATAGGCAGACTTTCTTTTAAAAAAAACTAGCAAAAACAACCTCATCAGATGCCTTGAAAGCATAAGAGAAGTCCCATAAAAATCAGGCTTGAAGGGCTTTATAAAAGTAAAGGAATTCATCTAAAGTTGCTTGACACTTGATGATTTGTCAAGTAACTGAACAAAAGAGTTCATTTTTTAAAGGAGGAAGGATCTCAAAATCCAAATACAAGACTTTTGTTTTTTCTTCTCCCTTGGGCATTGCTCAGACACAGAAAATAAAATGGTTGTTTTGAGAACTTTCCACAGTTTTAAAAGCCATTCTTTGTTCCATAGCTCACCGTGCTATTTTTTTTTGGTGTCTGAGGAGCTTTTAAAGGTTGTGTCGATTAGTCCAAAGCAATTAGTTTATTTCCCTGTTCCAGAGCCAAAGCTAGATATAAACACCAGAAATGGGCAGCTAGTAACCCATGAGGAGATTGAATTTGACAAACAGTATATTGGATTAGAATCACATACGCCACCTTTAAGCTACTGGACTGACACAAGTAATCTGATTGAATTTCGGCTGTTGGATTGGATCATATCTTGAAAATGGGTTGTTCAAAAGGGGATAAAGGATTATGAAAATGCGTTCTTTTGTTTTGATCAAACCTTCAGTATGTGTTGTTAAAAACGTGTTAGTGGGATTGGAAACGTGATCCAAAAACATGTCATGAACCCAAACAAAAAGTAATGCAAGTTTAAAGCTGGTCAAATTATACCATATATTTATCATATAACGTACTTATACTTTTATGTCACACTTTATTTGTTTAACCTTAACAGTAATCAAATTGATAAAGTAGATATTAGGCTACCTATGAAACCCTTTCTTCAGTCATCTGATGACACAAGCATCCCAGATGGTTGTGCCTCATAAAATCCAAGTTTCAAAAACTAGACTCTAAACAAATGAAGAATTTTTTTTTTTAATGAATTTTTATTTATTTATTGTGTGAAGTCAAATGAAGGATCATGCCTGTTTACAAGACATTGAATCTGGAAGGGTATGTTCCAAATGTTTTATCACTTCTAATAAAAACACTTTAAGTGATTTCATGCTAACTAATTTTACGTAGCTAGTAGCCTGCATTGGGACGTGTGGTAAACATTAGAACGTTAGTAATCCAGATTTGATAGTCTTGAACAGTTTGTATCTGGATCCGACTTTATCCAATCCAATATTGCTTTCCAAGCCCAGATCCTTCTGATTCAAAAGAAACTTTTGGATATTTACTCTGGCTGGTCTTTCTGTGTTGTTTCATTTCAACCTGGCCGTGTGACTGTGCGTCATTGTTGTTGTCTTGATTAATTTGGTTTTCTCATAATATATCTTTGGCATATGATAACCACGTTGTCATATTTTCAGATAGATTTCTCATCTGCTCTAAATTAAAAATAGATTATCTTTGAATATCTTACCGAGGCGTATCAAGATCAGTTACCTTGAAACAACTTTAATAATATAATGCAAAAGATGCTTGACCAGATTATCTTTGGTATGAAAAGATGAGACATGGTCATTGTAAATAAAGATAATATGACTTTCTTGAATTGCTTTTTCTTTCACTTTAGATTGCCACTTAAAAAGAGCCAATGTTTTCTTTCTTCAGGCAAATAATAACTCATTATTGTTTGTTGTACCTCGAATTTTGGCAAAGTGTTGTCAGAGCATATAGGTCTCAGCACATATCTTCATATAGCGGTGTCTAGTGAAGTGCAACGACATGTTTTGACGCCCCGGCCCGGCCCGGCTCAGCACGGCCCAGTGCCCAGTAATCACTCCGCTATTGGAGGGCTGGCATCAGCGGCTGTGCCCTCCTCACCCTCAACCACAGCCCAAACAACAGTCAGAGAGCTCTTGACAAATTGGAGCGAGTTAGCCACTCCTCAGTTCATTGCACAGGCCTGAACGCTAGCAAAACAACAGCAAAATATAAAAGCACATAAAAGAAAGAGAGAGCAGAGTCAGTTTCTGTCTGCGCTGGCTGTCTCCTCTCCCTCCTGCTTTTTTTTCTTTTTCCCTCGCTCTCTTGTTCTTGATCCCCCTCCTAACCCTTCAGCTCTTCCTCTCTGTACCACACACACAGTCATCTGAAGGAGTGTTTGCGCTACAGCTCGGCTCTCTCTCACTGTGTCATGCTCAGAAATCAATCAGGGGTTAAGCTCACACCTTCTAACGAGCTCTTCTCAGAGGTACGTCTCAGCCATGTGCTCGGGGCGGCCTCAGTCAGAGGTACAAACGCCTGGGAAAACGCCGAGACGAGACATGAGACATGAGAGGGCGAAGTCTGATGGAAATGGAGAGGGGTTTTAAGGCAGAACAAAAGCAAGTAGGGATGGAGACAGATGGAAAAGATGGAAAGTGAAGTGAGGGCATTAGTCAAGATGGTGGGCCTCCCGCCTTCTTCCTGCAGCAGACAGGTGTGAGCGTCACCATCCCTTCATTAGCTATGCACCTGGGCCCTAATGGTGAGTGGTGTCAGAAGGCACTGGGGCAGCATGGGCGTAGAGGGTGCTTTCACTCAAGAAAAGACAAATACTTTAAAACAAAATCCCGCCGCATGATGCACATTGAGCAGCAGCCATTTTGAAAACGCCCCCCAACCACCACCTCAAGAAAAGTCAGGAGAGTTGCTTCTCTTACCCGGGGTTTATTTCCTTGTAATTCATTTTATCGTTGTTGTTCTGCACCTCAGCCCAGCTGTTCTCATCGAGACTGGCAATTAATGTAATTTATTCTTTTGTGAGTTTAATGGCCTTAGGTGAGACCGAGACACAACAACAGCAGAATGAAAAATGCTGGCTGTTTGGAAGAAGGAAGAAGGAAAAAAAGAAAAAGAAAAGGTTTTTCTTGGCTGGAGCTGAGGCCCGCGCAGGAGTTTTGACAAATACCGAGTCCTGGGAGCCTTTGGAAAGGAATTCTCCCAGTAAACAGGCTCAAGCCTTGCTCTTTCACAAAAATAAGATAGGGAGGATAAAGGTGAAACACAGGTAACACTTGAGACAGCACCACATAGGTCTTTGGTTTTCTTCCGCTCGGCCCTCCGTTCTTCCTTCCCACTCCGGTCTCTGCTAGCAAGCTTCCTCTGTCTCTTTCATTTTTATCTTTATCCGTAGATGAGTGACTGAAGCTGTCAGCATTTAGACCGGGTTAAAACTTTGACAGACAAACAAAATCACTCCCTTCATACTCCCTTATCCCTTCAGCGGCCTCTTCCCAAACACCACGGTTGCCCCTCTATTTCAAAATAATATTTATTCCTCTATTGTGTGGTTTTTAAGCAGTGTAACTATCGGTGCCAACTGGATTATATTGATATTGGCAGACTGATATTGCATACAGCGTGTGGTATAACTAAACTGTCTAATTATTGACAGTGTATGGCTACTCACTGTCACATGATCATCGAATCACTGTCACGCTCTTCAAAGCTGTTGTGCTCCCGTAATTGCTGCCTGCATGATCGTGGCACTGTCACCCTGAAAGAGACCCGTCCTATCACCAACGCAGTGCATCATGGGATGAAAGTGATTGCTCAGAATTGTAAGTGATTAGAGTTTGTCTAGACGTCTCAGGGAGTGATTGGATTGATTTGATGCCAGGGAGTAAATCGGACACTGGCACTGAATCAAGACTGTGTCATCAGGTTTTCATACCACTGATATCTTTTTTTTTCCTTTTGTCATGATACCCTGATAGTTCCACTTTTTCTGCAAAAATCAACTTCAATCTGTTCCTGTTTTTATTATTAATAGTATTACTATTATTAGCGGAGGTAGTAGTTGTACCAGCAATTGGTTTGTCCCCAAAGACTAAACAGTGAAACACAAAAACACAAAGCCCATGGACAAATCATATAAATAGAAAAACAAACAGGAAACAAAACTTTTTTACAACAATTTACAAATTAAAACAGAGCATTAGGAGACAGGGACTGCAGAGTGAGCCAGCATAATTCCACATGATTAGAATATGAGCCCGACAGTCCACACTATGTTAGCTCGTGGCTGGCAGTAACACATTACTGCCGAAAATATTACAGTAATGTGATTACTTTTTCTGTAATAATTAATTTACCATTGAAAATTCAGTAACTCTATTATAGTTATTTAAAGCAGCTATGATGGATGTATAAATCAGTTTGGTCTCTGAAAGCTCAGTAGACAGACGGTTAGCTGTGTGCAGTGTGAGTCACTGTCTGAAGTCAGATGCGTTTAAATGTAGTACAAGAGCGCATGCAAAAGTCACATCATGTAGCCAGTGTCTAATATGTCAAATGGTTAAAAATCCTTTCAACCAGTGCTTTGCTTTCATACGTTGACAACTAGAGAATTTCCTCTTGTGAAAAATCAAAAAGATATACACACAGCAGAAGCTTAATGCAACAAAAGTGAATACACTTGTGATTATTAACACACATGTTGGAAAACCTGTGATCACTGAAACAAAACTGAGCACACCTGCAACTGACATTTAATTGGTATTTCACACTACTCACTACTACTACTGAATACTTCCAGGCTGAAGGTCGGCTGCATGTTAAACATCCTTTTGTATTTTAACTTGTTAAATACAGAATATGTCTTGTGTAGGCGCCACCGCTTTTGGGGTTGTTTAGAAGCAACTTTGACAAAGCTAAATTGAAAAGAAGAAGTCATGTAATTCGTTTTGCTTTTGTGAACCAAGTAAAGCAATGTAACAAGTAATTACTGCTTTCTTCTTGTAACTTGCCCACTGGTCATGTTAGCAGAGCAGTCGCAGAAGCTTTGGGTTATTGATTACAAAAGGTAGAAAGTTTTATATGTATTTTATTGGCCCTAAAAAAGGTCTCTTGTGGATGGTTGCGTTACTTATAACATTATTGTTCTTTCCTAATAGTCCTATTTCCAGCACAGACTTGACAAAGTGCCCTTGGCATGTCCGAATTAATGGTTCAAGTGTCCATAAGATTGTATCTGAAAAGGAGAGGAGGAAGCTGCCAAGTGGCTCCCATCCAGCAGGATGAAGAAGTCTGGTGTCATAAAGTATACTATACTATAAGTTGAATTACCTCAAAACAGGTCGTTTAACTATTGCAATTAACATTAAAATGATCCTCTTTCACTTTTGACACCATGTTCAGAAATGAATTAGAATGTAGCTGACATCCTTTTATAGGTTAAAAGGGATAATTTACCTGATGCACACATCAGAGGACTCTATTAGGCTACTTTTAAAGCCATTCATCTATTTGGAGATGACTCATTTCCTTCCCGTGCAACCATAAGTCTCCCTACTCACCAGTCAAGCATATGTCTTATTTTAGTAGAAATGTGGCTTTCCTTTTACCCTATATTGCAGTCTATGATTCATCCAGTAGGAACCCAGTCATGTTTGATTCTTCTCAATGTTCTAATCAGGTTTGTCAGATTTGCTTTCTACTATGAGGGAGTGATTACAAAAAAAATCTGTGAAACAAGGCAAAATCTGCACTAAGATAATACAAAAAAAAAAAAAAAAAGACACACAGGATGTGTTCTTCCACTTAGCTCATTTGTCATGCATGGAACAAAAGCAGAGAGGGGTTTCAAGGACGAGGTTTTAGATGCGTCTGCTCTATTGATTGGTTAACGAGCCTGCATTCAGACCACTTCCACATCGAGGGGTGAGCGCCGCTCAGACACAATGGAGCACATTTCCCCTGTTCACAATGCGGGCATGCATCGGTCGGCTGCCTGCTGAGGAAACAGGCCCACACTCAGGCCCGCTGCCAGGGGGGGACACTGCCAGGGGTGAGGATGGAGAAAGGGAGAAGTGTTGAAGGAACGCAGACAGAGAGGAGATGTGGATTCTTGGAGAGTAAAGAAGGGAGAATGGAGGAAAGTTGAAGGGAGGTGTGGAGTATTGTGGCTAGGAATGGTAGTAAAAAAAAGTGCAATCAGTGGATGGAAATATTTCTAAACAGTGTTGGGATGAGAGGAGTGAATAAGGAATGAGTTGGCATTGAAGGTGGTGGAGAATTAAACAAATGGTAGGAGGTCAAAGAGGGATAAATGATGAGGAAATGAGAAAAAACAAGAAATACTTAGAAATTAAGTTGGTCAAAGTGAACTGCATCGAGGGAAATAAAGGCATTGTGAAGTTTGGAGGTGACATGCATGCAAAAGGGAAAAAAAAGAAGAAGTAAATGACGCATAGGGAGAAAGTGGACACAATATAAAAAGATTACGGTTTATGGTCACAACTTTATTTGCAGGTTGTACAGGAGCTTTTGCATGCGGATCATATAATGTGTCTGAAATAAATAAAACATCTGGACACCTTAAATAGATACAATCAGCTGGCCCATTAATTTGTTCTAATTTGCTGGTTTCAGGTTCTCAAATGTGAGATTGTGCAGCTTTTTTTAATCTGCCGCTCTGTGAAACCGATCTGCATTTTTCACAACGGCTAGACTAGACCAAAGGATTTATTGACGAAATAATCTGGAGATTAATGGATAATGAAAGCAGTCATTAGTTGCATCCTCCAAAATTTTCTCCATCCCAAAAAGGTGCAACATTCACACTCTGTTTACACGATTATGCATTCGTAGGAATAAAATGGACTGTATAACAATGTGTGGTAGGAACTGTTGTGCTTATGGAATATTTTTACACTAAAAAATTATGTTTGCAACGGTTTGGAGAAGACGTCTTGAGTCATGACAACTTAGACTGAAACTCTGTTCAACCAACAAATTACATTAAGTTAAAGAAATTAGCTTTTCCTCAACAATCTAAGGTATTTTTAATTAACTGACACTGAATTCATAGTGAAGAAAAATGAAGGTATCAAGCCTATTTCAGTAAGTTAACTCAACTTGAATTTAATTTTGAATTATCTAATGCAGAAATTGGAGTTTAAATTACTCATTATATTAAGTTGATGCAATTACCAACATTATTATGTCAACTCAACTCATTAAAATAATGTTACAACCTAAAATATTTATGTCAGTCAGTGAATTAGACACATTTTATAAAGGTGTGTTAATAGAATGACTTTCTAGAGTGTATTTTTTATACTTTAAGTATATTTTGTAATACTTTGAGTGCAGGGATTTGCTTGAAGAGTACTACCCAGGTATTCTCAACAAAAGTGTGCTTTCTATTAAGGTAGAATCATGTTTGAAATACGTAATAACCTAAAATTATCATCACTGCTACAGTTTTTAGTCTTATTTTTTTCATCTTGTTTAAAAAGCAAACCTAAATGTAGCTGCTAAATAAACTTAGTGGAGCAAAAACAATATTTAGCTTTGGCTCCAGATTCTACTTGGCTGGAAGAAAGCAACAGTAAAAATTTAATGGAACTATTTTGTAAGTCGCTCAACCTCATTCTCTCCAGCTTTCTGTTCCCTTTGTCCTGAACTCACGGCACCCCTCGCTACCTACTGTCCTCTCAAGTCTTTAAAAATACAGCTCGTCTTGTGCGCTTGCCTTCATCGCATGTGACACACTCCTGTTTCTAGCCCTGGCTGGTTAGCTGCACTGTGTCCTCCCTCGGCTTTACTAAACCATCTGCATTCCCGTCCGCATGTCTGTCCGTCCGCCCGACGTCCGGGTTTCAGCTCATCTCACCTGTCCTTATCTGTATGTATCATTGTCTTTTTCTTCAGTGTTGCCTTTATCAGCCTGTCTCTGCTTATCTTCTACTTCCCCAATGTCTGTTTTTATTGTCTGTCACTCGCTGTCGTGTCTCATTCCTTTGACTTTCTTGATTGTTCTTTTTTTTTTCCTGATTTGTCTCAGGTTGAATCAAGGACCAATGCCCCATCAGTGTTGCGTTCTGTCATTTGATGTGAAAAGTGTCGATGTTTTATTAAGCTGCAGCCTTCTACTAGCACATAAAAATACCTAATATCACAATGCATGGGTAGTTTTTAAAGCATCAAACCAAGAAGGTGACGACAAACCAAAATACACTCTAAAAAGTGCATTTGAGCTGTAGTTTAGAAGAAGTTTGAAGTTTAGAAGTACAAATGTAACACCTTTCATAGCGAACACAAACTCTTTTCCTAATGGCTCGTTGTAAATAGGTTGCTAGTTTAAACCTTATTGTACAGTTTTTCCATATCAAGAAAGAAATGCTGAGTCCATCTTTCAAGAACAAAAACCTTTTAGAGTTTATCTTCTCTGGTTGGCCTCAAATCTCTTTGACCCTTAAGGCACAGCTTCCATAACTATGCTGAGCTACATGAAAGTTACTCTACTAACATTGCAATAGTTCCACCACAACAAATATGCATGTATATAAAATGGATAAATAGATAATAAATGATAACCTAGAGGCTCATGATTGATTTTGCTTTAACAGTTTGTAATCCATCTGACATACAACAACAATCAGTCAGGCCGATAATCAGTCTATCCCAGTTTTACATTATACGACTGAGTAAAGCGAATACTTGAGTTGGAAAAATTGGAAACTTCAAGTTAACCTTCCCTAAAATGAAGTTGCAGTGACACTCAGTTGAGAGGAAGTATATCTGACTTAAATCATCAGCATTTATGTTGCATGTGGATCTAATTTTGATTAACCTAATTAATTTGCATGTTAGTGAGTTGAAGCAACTAATTAAAGTTGGTCCAATAATCCCTTTTTCAGTGCAGAAGATGTGAAAAAACACCAAAGACGTGTATATGGCTGATATCGGCGAGAGCAGTGGGGAAAACAGGCAACACTACATGACTTGATTTGTTGTCCCTCGCTGTGACGGCGGCGTACTTTAGTCCCGGGGAAGGGGTCATGAGCTCGACTCAACACTCACTGACTGACCTCTTTCTTCTTCTTCTTCTTTTTATTTGGCGCTTTTGTACTTGTGTGTACGGAGTGCTCAGCGAGCTCCGGACACCCCCACCACCGCTCCTGCACTCAGATCTCATTTTCGTGGGCCGTAAAACATTGAGTTGTTAAATTTCTTTATGCGTCCTGCTCCCCTCGCGCCCCAAGGGCTCCTGGTGCGTTTTAAATTGAATGATTGCCTGCAGCTCTCAGATTGTTTAACCTCTGCAGTGGCACCAAACTGCTCTGTAGGACTGTATTTTTAGAAGTTTTGCTCATGTTTCCCCTTCTCGCCACCTGTGGTAACATGATGAGGGGAGAGGAGGAAGAAAAAATAAAGGAAGGAATGATGGCCATTTCTGGGGAGGTCCTCGGCTGAAGCGCTCGACGTTCTGCGCTCGTGTGTGTTGTTGCGTCTGCCTGCCTACAGTGAGGAAGGAGGAAAAGTGCCTGGAGGTGTGCACACATGCGAGACGCTGCGAATGTGTGCGCCACGCAAGCGCGCGCATGTGACAATGACTACCCTTTTCCTTATTTATGACCCTCACCTCTGTCCAGGATGCCAATTTGTCTGAGGAGCAGAGGGAGGGGAGGTGTGAGGAGGGGGAGGAAAGGGGGGAGAAAAAAAGCAATTGGGCGATTCCGAGGTGAGCGCTGTTCTGGGCCCGTTAGCTTTTATGGCTCACTAAAGAAGAAGAAGAGAGAATGAACATCCTTCCTGTCTTGATTGACTTCTCCTCCCCTTCCCCAGCTCAGCTACAAGCTCCTTTTCTCCACTCTCTTAAGTAGCAATAATGGACATTCTCATATCTACTCTGGAAGCATTTTCTCCAGGCTATAGGAAACCAGCAAAAATAAGTACGACAAATTACCTCCCATAATCAGACCTGGTCTATGAGGTTATTATTGTAGATTTAAACAGCTATACTTTGATGTCACACATGGGGAGAGAGCCCCTTGGGACTTATCGGGGAAGCCAGATATGTAATAAAGAGCGAGTAAGCGGTAATTACACACTGATAACTTTGTCAAGGACACAAAGAGATTTTTTTTTTTGCCATGTGAAGTTGTAAATCTGATGCGGCGGTCCTGTCCTGAAGCTCCCTCTCAGTCTCCAGGCTTGTAAACCTCCCACAACCCCGGCTTTGTTTGGCCACACTTTTATTTACCTCCTCATCAAGTCTTATTAGTCGCATTCTACTCTCCCGTGATGTGATGAAGATTCTTATAGCTGGGAAATGTGACTTTGATGCCGTTTCTGTGTATTTGCCAAATGTGTCATTCGGTCCCACACCGCCCGTGTTATTGCGTGTGTTTTATGCGATGTATGCACATCTCTCCGCCGCTGTTTATTTGTATTTGTCTGCACTTTTTGACAGCATCTTGTGGGCTTGTGGCTTATATTAGTTAACCGTGCCTTTCATTCCTACAGTATGCAATATATGAGAGAGCAGGGGAGAGAGCCCAGGCCACACTTGTGATTCAATACGCACACCCCCATGGACCAAGGCTTAGGGGAGTGCATGTGCTGATGAAAAAGTAATGTACTGTGTCTGCAAGGTACGGCTTCTTGCTTCTCCCTCTCGCTTCTTCGACTACAAAACCTTGTCTCCCATACCAACCTGGGACCTCTTCTGCTAAAAACAGCTCCCCAAAATGCTTTCCTGCCAGTTTGTCTTTTGTCTCTTTGTCTGTCTCACCATATTTCTGAGGGAGAAGCTTGTTTAAGATATGATTATGAATACAGTGCTGATGCTATAAAAAGCACTTGTAAGCATAGTGTTTTCATAACTAGAGCCAAAAGACTCAAACATCCTATGAACATCAAACGTTATTCCCAAAGAACCTGCGAGTAATAAATGTAAATCGTGTTATACTTTATGGGCAGTGTAATATTTAGTATGCCAGAGCTGCAAAATAGTACTCAAGTTGTGATAAAACATAGTTTTTCCTATTAACACAGGGTTGTAGGTTTCTCTTTTTTTAGCCCAGAGGAGGATAAAACCCTAAAAGTTTTAACTGATAATGTCTTTTTTTTAAAAACTGATTTTCAACTTTTAGTTACAACATTTAGATAAAGGGAGGCTTGTTGGAAAGTCACAAAAAAATGAGTGTCTTTGTAATATTCTCTGATTTCCTGCATCTTCTCCCTCATTTATCATGTACGAGAATAATCTGCGAGTGTAATTTGTGTATTTAAAGGAAGATAAAAATTCATGGCAAAAGCACTTCTGGCGAAACTGCAAAAGGGAAATGAATGCTGACAAACTCATCAGTGCTGTTTGTCTTCCATCTTCAGCACACTTCCTCCAATATCAGAGATCCCCGGTGAAGGGAAACAGTAGCCACACCTTTGAGTGTCACAAGTGAGTCACTTAAAGTAACAGCGGCGGTGTGATTGATGTCCTCTCTGGGTTTATGTGTGGTGCTGGAGACGGAGGAGGGGGAGGAGGTTGTAGAAGTGAATGGAGGGAAGACGGAGGGCAGACAAGGGATTGATATCACACAAGAGAGCAGAGGGCCAGGTGAGGGAGGAGAGGAGGAGTGGGTGGTAGCAAGGGACTTGTCCTGCAGCAAGTTAAATCTATCTCCCTCACTTCTTCTTCAACCGTGGTCCCTCTGTCCTTGGGCAGGGAGTGCTGACGAAGCAGGGTTTGTCTTTGTCCCCCTCCAAAAAGTACCAAGACTGCAACCTTATTACAAAAGTTTGCCCAAGGACTCACTGTTCACAAGAAACTTTTTTTCCCCTCTTTTATTTAGACTCAGTATCAAGAAACTCCTAAATGAAAAAGTAGATCAAAGAAGTTAGTCGTGTATTTTCATCTTTATCTTTTGATAGAAACTGAAAGTTCGCCCATGTGGGTGTAATACTGGTAATACAGTATGTGGCAAACTGCTGCTGCATCATTTTCTGTTTTCTCCATTTAATATCGCCATCAGTTAATCTGCATTGTTCTGTAAACACGATCCATTCCCAACATTCTTCCAACAAACCATTTTCCCTTCACTTCCCCAAGTCACTTGCCAATTTCCTTAAGCATACAACAGAGAGGAGCTGTCTAGAATTCATATGCGGCGCTATGTATATTCAGCATAACGCTTTCTCCAAGGGGAGCCAAAGCCCATTTGCTGGCCGGACTCGTTTGGCAGTTATGGCTCCGGCACATACAGAACAGTACATTAGCATAAAATCGGACACACGCGTGTGGCAAAGCTAGCCAAAAGAGACGTAATTGCTATTGACAGAATTAACAAACACATTAAATCCCCACATTAATTAGAAAGTCAAATGTAAAAACTGTCAGGAGTGGCAGACAGCTGTCATCCATCATCCCTCTCATTGGAGTTTCATGGTAATTCATTTTCCGACGGTTAATTTGCTTCATTTTGCGCTGGACTTAAAGCACAGCATGTTTTAATTATGGCTGCCCTGAATAAAGTGGTCATTCTCACAGCCTACTATGGAGCAGATATGTTGGCGTGGCCAGGTCCTGTGATGACCAAAATTAAGGCTGTCGAGGCAGCTTAGCCCACTGACAGCTGCTTGATTGATTATTTTTTCTTTTATTTGGGTATTTGGTTGGTTGAATAATTAGGAATAAAGCAGAAATCATTACCAAATAAATAAATGTCGCTTTGAGTAAGTGGTGATAATCACAGGGAATTAAAACAAGATCTCTTCCTGTTGAATTCATCCTTGAATTAACCTCTCAAATGTCACGTTTCTTGCTTAACAATTGCATTTTTATTGTTAATAACAGAAATGTTTTTTTTCTTGTCTTCATTCTTCCATGTTCCAATTTGGCAACGGTGACTTCCTTCATTTGGACAATGAAATATCCTCACTTCTCCTCTCAGGTAATTAAATTTAATATCTTTATTCTTTCATTCATACTGAAAAACAGCTGAAATCAAACTCAGGTTATAAACACAACATATAGAATTAAGCAAATGTTTTCCAATGCTTTTCCTGAAATATGTTTTTTAGACATGCTGTTCAACACATCATACGGTATTGTCAGTCGTCCTGTTGACTCACCTGAAACTGTAGTTCTTCACCCTCCTCCCAAATTATATTCCACACTCATGGACAACATTTCCCCTCCTGGTGCTGCATGAGTGAAGTCCTTGCAATTGCCATGAAGACGGTATTATTCCTCATCATTACCCTCTCTTAACCCTTGACCCCCTTCCAAACACCCTCTACAATACCAAGCAAACAGACATCATTCAAAGGCAGCACCACAAGGTGAGTAAGAGCCGGAGGAGTCATTATTGGATGCAGTATTTGCAGCAGGTTTGCATGTATGATTGTCAGTGTGTATGTAGGTTAGTAGTTGCTTGGACACTTCTTTTCCTGGAAGAGCAGCTTGTGTACATGAGAGTCCACTCAGGTTGATGACCCCCCTGTCTAACTGACACAAACAGTGCAGGACACCTGCTGTGTACCTGCTCACCCTGTCTGCTTCCTTTACTTTTGCACCCCCAATTTTCCAGCCTTCCTCCTCCTCCGCTTTCCCTGGCGTCCCTTCGCCTCTGTGTAGGAATGGCAGTCAGCACATCGATTCCTCTGTACACAGCGCGTCAATGCTAGATAGCTCGCTCCTTCTGTCAGAGAGGTTAAGATCACATGTTTGTCGGGGCTGAACCCCAGAGCGAGACTCCAAGGAGGAACACGTGCTCGGCGACAGGGCTGACCTCAGACAACATGCCTGTTATCCCTACAGAAAGCAGAGCTGTCACTCCTCTGATCGTACACGAGACATTCTGTTTGATGATAAAACACACAGTGCAGTTTTAGTCATGATAGGGTACAGAACACAGAATGATTAAAAAAAATATGATAGGCATTCCAAATCTCGCTGTTGAAGTTTTTTGATCTTTCTTGGCTTTGATGGCTTTTCAGCAAAACTGTTTCCACACAGTTACATGGTGAAATCGGTAGTTAAACAGAACCACATTATTGTCAAGACAGCAGTTGAAATAAGTAAAAAAGATGCTGCTGGGATACAGTGGTCCAGACATAATGAATATTTGAGCCACTAATTGAACTCGAGTGACCAAATGTGTGGGATGTAGAAACAGTGTTATTACACTGTGCAAATATTCCACTGTTCAACCTTTTCCATATTAAAGCCGCTGTGATTGATTCAGCCCTGTGTAAAATTCCTATTGGTTGCCGCCAATGATAAAGTGACCGTATTTCTCATTTGAAGACTCCCCAGACGTTCGCCCTTTGAGAGAAAAGGTGAAAAAAATCTCAATCTCTTCCCCCCCCCCCTCCAACTAACCCTCCTGTTTCATCCTCGCTCTCTCTTTACATGTCCAATCGTTTATCTATCCATCGCCAAATTCATTTCAATTAGAGGCCGTGCCGACTTGCTCCCTCTCCTTATCGATCGCTGCCCCTGGCGACTTGGGGCACGAGCGCCTCAGGACCACCGCTGCTATCTCCAGCGCACACATGCACGAGTGCGTGCGCTGTTTACGGACTTGGCCCTGGTCTCAGACACAGCGGGCACCTTCGCCACTATGATCAACAATAAATATGAGCAGTGGCAAACAATTACCCCCTTAACGAGGGATTAATTGTGTCAAGATGGAGTGAGGTCAACACAGAGGTCGGTTAACGCCGTACATTCCTAATGTGTTTATTTTCATTAGTTAGGAGCATTAGTCTTTCCCCTAGCAGCACCACTGTCCATTGATTTTCCTCCCTTTGTTTTTTAGAGACTGTATGTGTGCCTCCGTGTATGTATTTATGCGTGTGCGCACACTGCTCAAAGTAATATTATGAGTGCCTGAGCATAGAGCTGGCTATTGACTCTCACCAGATCAATATTATAAATGCCTTTAACGGTGGCAGTTAAACTCATTTGTCATTTATTGGTGGTGGTAGCAGGGGGCGAGAGTCCTCAGAGAAGCGACAAATGTATCAATCTATCGCGGCGCTAACTTCCCTCGCCGGCCTCTAAGTGTGTCATCATCCAGGATCATAACTTGAGGCGAAGCTCTGTCATGTTCACCGACGACAACCGATTAGGTGGGACAGTGTTGTGGCGGGGCGGGGGAAATGAAAGGACTGGTCATTTGTTTCTGGGTGTTCAAAACGAGGCAGTGCACACTGAGCTGCCACCGCCTGTCCCCCGTGGCTGATGGAGACACGCCGTCTGCATGTTTACATTTGATTTGTGTACAATGCGCGTCGGTGAGAGCGTTCGAGGAAGGCGACGGGCCTGAAGGAGAGTAAAACAGACCTTAAATTGAATCACTTTCTGGTTGCTGCGGTTCATGTTGTTGAGGCTGCGTCATTGACAGCCTGTTGTAAAGCTACAGTGAGGCAGGATGGATGCTGGCCTTTTAGACCTGCACTGTATTGCATGCTGGGTAATTGTGTGCAATTGTTACAGAAACAGAAGCCAAATCAAGGTTTGTTTCGATTGTTCTTTGAACACATTTACCGATTGATTCAACTAAATAGATTTTTGGAAGCAGTAAAAGGCTTTTGAGTCAAGTGTAAGTGGATTTAGTTCGAGTTCCAACAGTCATTATTAAAAACATTTTTAAATCAATGAAAGAAGCAGTAGAAGTCTTGGATATATCTGCATAGTTCTACTCCAGTTATTTCAGCTAGATACATTGTCATCATCGTCTGCTATTGTCCTTATGGTTTAAGCTGGAGACAGAAATTCAAAGTTTATCTCACAACGAGAAAGACAAGCAAAGCAACCTGTGAAGTGGACTAAGCTGAGCAAGTGTTGTCTGTACACATATAACAACACACTCTACTAAGACGAAAGGCATTATGTTGTGTACAAATATATGGTGTAACATGGAAAAATGAATAGCACATGAGTAATGTTTCTTTTACACATTATGTAATGTCAACTGAATGCTTGCTCATAGTTATTAATGTACTCTAACTCGAAAAATCTTGCAATGATGTATAGCTCAAGCACATTGCCACAATATGTTCTTTGTACACTAAAACGATTTGAGACAAATCATGACTTGGGGTGTAGTAAATTGATATGAAAACACGTTACGCTTTGAAATTGACTCTATTCTGAACATGCCCTTGTGTGAAATCAAGTGTTTTACCTTGTTACCATTTCCTTATTCTGTTTTTTTAATATGCTGGAAGACACATCCAGAGCAAAAAAGCATTTCAGCGTTTAAAGTAACAAATTCTGTATCATCATTGTTCCTCATAACCTGTTTCTGGTTCAAACATGCATGGCTTAATCACCCTTAATCACCTTACAATATGCCATTATGTGGCGTATAGTAGTTTTATAGTAGGTTTTGTGCTTGGTGCAGCAAGCGGCGGAATCTTGGGTGGAGGAAGAAAAACATTGCAAAGAAGGCAACAGCATAGTTACATCTAAGTGTTTTTAGTCCAGCAGATACACAGAGATGAGGTTTTAGGGCCTTAATCAATTCCTGGAGAGAGAAACTGTGTCCCATCACATACAATCATGTCAATAAGCTCAGGATATGTGGATGCTTATGGCACGGACTAGTGCTGTTTCTCACTTTGCCTTCCATTCACACCCTTGCAGTTCCTATACAGCTATAAGGACCCAGGCCTCTTCACTGTGCAGCACGCCCCAGGCAGCTAAACCTCTCAGCATCCACTTGTATGTACTTGTGTGTGCTGCATGCATGCACGTTAGGCTGCCAAATTCTGCCATTTTGTCAGAATGTAAACATATTCATGTTACGGATTTGGACTCAAACTTTTTTTCCTCCTCTCATGTCAGATTGTTGTGTACGCATGTGTGTGTGTATACATGTGTACACCTATGAACACACAATCTAATCTCCAGGGATCTTCCTTTCCTCCCTTCCTCCTCCTCTTGGCACTCTCTTCTTTCCCCCCTAAAGCTGTAGCTAGCTATTTATAGCGAGAAGAAGGGAGAGACCATCAAAGCTGGTTCCATATATCAAAGCCGAGCCGATCATCTCCGCTCCTCTTCCTCTACGATGTCCTCCTTCTTCCCGGCTCTGCTGTTCTAAAACGGGAAGGCAGGGAAAGCCCCAGAAGAAATCCTGCTCCCTCTGCCCACCAGAGACCCACCAGTGGGAGAGAAGCTGAGGAGGGGTGGTGGAGAGTGGGAAGAGTGTGGGAACGTGTGAGAGAGAGTGTGAAAAGTGAGGGAGTCTGCCGATTGGGTTTCTGTGTTTACGCATACACGTGCACAAGTCTTCCTCTTCTGTTTACGTGCACGCGTGTGCTGGCTCGAGGGTATCGGCGGCCCAGGGGTTTGATGTGTTGATGCGACACGGCGCTCATTGTCGCTGCAGCAGCTAATGAAATTACAATGAGGCCTGAGAGGCCCACAGTGGGCAGGCCCGCAAGGCGCCAGCGCCTGAATCCATATTAAAGGAACTGTTTCCCCTCCAGCAGGCATCGCCTCTCCTGTCCTCGCCCTCGTACAAACACGTTAGTGGGGGGAAAAACAAGGCGAGCGCTCTGCAGAGACAAGGCATCTGATGTTGACAATCTAATGTGGCTTTAATAGGAGTGCAGCCTGAGTTCATTCACGGATGTTATTGAGGTGACTGCTTGTTGCACTGAATGCTTGTATCTTTTTTCAGCATCATGAGATCCAAATGCAGCAATCCAGACTGGATTCCTTCTGGAACTTTAAATGTTTCAGTTTAATGCCCGCTGAATGTCACTTTTAAAGCAGAGTGCTCAACCTATGCATCTTTTATGCTTTTATTTTGGGGAAGACTCAAAGAGAGACAAAAAAGCCAGTCATTTTGGAAACAACCAAAAAATGTATTTTCTTCACCCATTGGGAATGTAGGAGTGAGGGTGTATCTATTTATTTGCTTTGTATTTCAGTTATCAAGAGATAACAACAATGAACAGTATCCTTGGAGAGGCAGAGTTAAATACACAAGATACAACAAACAAACTATCCTGTTCAGTTCTACAAGTTGTACAAAATGTTATTTGTATTTTATCTGTTTTTAAGTAAGAAACAAATCCCATTTTTGTCTATTTTGTAGTGGATTACAATTGCACCAAGTTCACATCTTTTTCTAATAAGCTGTAAGCATTTTTTTTTAAATCTATATTTTTATGCCAAGCAGCAACTCATTAAAACAACCTAAATAATATTTTGCACAGCTTTGACCTATTGAGGCATTAAAATGGGACCGCTAGGAGTGTCCTGCAGTTCGGTTTAGTTCTGGTGCATCTTGTGAACACTTGATTAGATCTCCAGATTGGAGCCTGGGTCCAGACCATGAGCTCTTTGTCATGTTCCTCGAGCCTGTCCAGTTTTTGTGCTGTGTTGGGGTGTATTGTCCTGCCAGCTGTTGTCATGTTGAAGTGGTACATGTCAAAGTAACATCCACAAGAATGCAGGACCCAAGGTTTCCTGGCAAAGCCTTGCATTGTACCAAGACTATCAGCGCTATTAACTTCACCTGTGGGTGGTTTTGATGTTGTGACTAATCCATGTATATGGTCTGTTCCGTTCCATTAACTTTAACTACAAACCTGCATTTAAACAAATTTCCTCGACTTACCTTGAGGTCTACCAGAAAATTAAACAATAATGAAGCACTGTACAATAAAATATTGAAGTGGCCAATAGTGTTGTAACCTTAGACTTCATTAAAACATTGCCTCTTCCCAGAAAGTGGTGAAATTAGAAGGTATTTTGTCTTGCACGCTTGCATGCCTTTGGCTTCTTATATGATAAAACTGCATTCTATTGAAATCTTCTCAAACAGCCCGGATAAAATTATTACTCCTTAGAAGTGATGATAAATAACTGAATTGTCGTGATATTTCAAGCAGATTATTGTCTTCAATTAGTATCACAAGCGTCTCCAATCTTATCATCACTCACTCAGCCTATTTAAATGGAGAAAGTACTCATTGTCCTGCTTGCTATCATTGTGTGCACCACATTGAACATGGACAAAAGAGAAAAGAAGAGAGTTGTCTGAGGAGATAAGGAGGAAATAATTGCCAAGCATAGTCAAGGTAAAGGCTGCAAAACCATCCCCAAGCAGCTGAATGTTCCTGCGACCACAGCTGCTGTTAGTAGTTGGAAGTTTAAGGTCAACATCCCTGGACATCCCTGGACATGGCTGCAAGAGAAGTACAGATCCCAGAACAGGATAGTTTGGATCGTGGAAAAAGAACCAAAGAAAACTTAAAAACACACACAAACTAACCTTAAAGATCAGGGTACAACAGTGTCTGCTTGCGGCATTCTGTATATCGCCTTCTAAATGAAATTGACTCCATGAAAGAAGACCCCACTTTTGAAAAAGAAGCATCAAAAAGCCCAACTGAAGTTTGCTAAAATGTGTGCTGACAAGTTGCAATGCTTCTGGGAGAATGTTCTTCAGACAGATAAAACAGCTCTTTGGTTGTACAATCAGCTCTATGTTCTATGATGAGAAGAAAAATGACACTTTCAAAGAAAAGAACACAGTCCCCACTGAGAAACATGGAAGAAGCTCATTTATGTTATGGGGTTGTGTTGCTATGTCCGGGACAACGTAATCAGAGGATAATTGAGGCATTTTGGAGCAAAACATACTCTTCAGTGCCAAAGAACTGTCTCAGGTCATGACACCAGCGTCATCCAGCAGGATAATACCCTAAAACATATATCTGAAAGAACCCTTAATCCAATTCAACATCTTTAGAAAGAGCTGAAGCTTGGAGTTGAGAGAAGCCACCGTTTAGACCCACATAAAGCACCTGATAGCACTGATCACCTCAAAACGATGTGTTCCAACATGTTAGGTTAAGGTTTTATCCACACCATTTGAATGTGTAGCCTTGTTCAAAATATGTTACATCTGCATCAAGAATGTAAAGTTTCATGGCTGTTCTAGGAAAACGAGATATTTTTTTTGTCAGTTTCAACTTATTTAAGTGAAGGTGCCACATCTGTATATTCTATATAGAATCCTGCGGGACATCTGGGCCTAGATACAAGATCTACAGGAAGACAGTAATACATCAAAATGTTGGACTTTCACCAGAGTATTAGTTCTTGTGCACCTAACCCATTTGATAAAAGGTTCAGTGGAAAGAATATTTTAAAGATTAAAAAAAACACCTGAAAGATAGAGTAGCCACATGGTAAAGTATTACTTTAACGTGTCAAAAAATTTAAGTTATTAATAGTTTTTAACTGTTTTTCAAACAGATACACTTGGTTTTGATAAATTACAGAAAAAAACTAGTGAAATCGCAGAAAAAAAATGTATTCATTTACTTGTTAACTGTAAGAAAACCGGCCAAATCTGTAAATAATGTCCACAATAAAAATATGGAGTTTTATGAATGGCAGTTTATTCTTTTGCTACATTTGACCGTGAAATTACCTATCTTTTTTTCAGTTTTTCAATCAGAATTTTTTTTTTATCATCAGATATTTGTTATTATTGGAAAGAAAAATTATGTATTTTAGGGACTGAAAAATGCTAACTAATTTTTACAACTATTATTTTCCAGATTTCCCTGCTTTGTTCAATAACACTTTGTTAAATAACGTATCTTGTAAAATTACAGAAAAAAATCTAAACTGTATACAATGTCCACATTAAAAATCTGTATTTTTACAAATAGTAATTTATTTTAAAATATGTAACTGTAAAATTCCACTGCTTTCCTGTATTTACACCTGCCAAAAATAATATAGTTTTACAGATATTTGCCAATATTGTCAATAGTTGCACGCACCCTTGTTAATGCTTTTTCTTTTTTAAAAAATGATAGTTTATTTTTAGTTTTTTTAAACAGGTGGCCTATAATCCTCTCAATAATAATAAAAAAAAAAAACTATGGAGTTTATGATAACATGTCTCAAATTCTAAATATTTCAACTTAAACCTGCAAGGTGGAACTTTTGCCTCCCCCTTCTGGCAGTGAGATTAATTACACACCATCGGTGTTAATGGCTTGTTGCTCCTAGTTGCTGTTGTCACTTCCTGGTAGCTCCATCTCCCTTCTTCAGCCGTGTCAAACCAGTCATTGGTGGTTGTCGTAAAACATCGTCGTGTACCAGGGCAAGAATAATGCCAAAGAAACCAGATTTAAAACTCCAATATACTGCCAATGCAAAAACATTTACCTTAATCCTGTTTTAACTTACTAAGTAAGGCCTGGAAAGGAATCAATGGTAATTTGGGGGTAAAAGTCCCACACTCCAGCTTTAAATCAGGCTCTGTCTTTATTTAATCAAAGTTAATACCAGTCAAAATTGAAACACTAACACAGTAACATTCAAAACAGCACAATGCAAGTAACATAATAAAAGTCAAGTAGAAGTAATTTCTAAGCAGGTCATTTCACAGTAAACTCCAAGTGAACCTGTTTTCTCGGCAGCCTCTTCTTTTCTTACGTAAAACCTGGATACCTCAAAGACATCCTGCCATGGAAATCCAGTCATTCCATCAAAAGTACATCAGAAGAGCTGCTGCTGAGCTACACAGTCTTACAGCACCTGAACGTGGGGAGGATAGAGGGTCTCTTTTATATATTAATATATATATATTTCAGTTCAGTTTTATTCCACCAAGACATTGATGAATTGCCGATGTTTCTGGAGTGTCAGATCCAGTATTAAGCATCTTTTTAGTTCGATTCCCAATACGTTTATAAATGCACTACTTTGGCTTGGATGCAGCTGCCCTCAATTTGTAGTTGCTCTATGGTGGCAATGTCCTGTCCACAGCTCTATCGAATCTGATCAGAATGATGAAAAGTTTTCCTATAATTAACTGAGCATAACTAGACAAAGGCACTTCAACAAAGTTTAGTATTGGAGTTGGTGTTATTCTAAATTTTACACTTAGATTGTTACTGTAAATTCCAAATATCAGTTATCTTTCTCTTTGATAACTAACAGTCGGTATCGGTATCAGTCCTGAAAAAGCTCTATTGCTCATCCAATAGGGGTGATGATCAGCAGTGGCTAGTTAATGTGAGGTATCATGCTTTCCCCTTTCAGTTATCCAAACAAAAAAGGCAACTTAAATTCCTCTTCAACATGTATTTTTTTTAAACATTGCAAAAAACGAATAAGTATAACCAGAAAATAGCTTTCTTGTAACATATGCCTAGTTGGTAGACTGTGGGTATAAGGCTTCCATTGGTCATTCCTTTCTTATCGTTTTCTCTTCCCCTTCTGCTCCATGCATGTTACTGTTTTCAAAATCCCCTTTACTACGGGAAACAACAACAACCACCTCTCAGCTAGCAACATACCACACACAAAATTTAAAGTTTTGCCAAAGATTTGGATCTTGCAGTAAAGCAACCCTGCATTTTTTTTTCTGGTAAATTCACTATTTTTAATGACTTTCACCTCCCTACATGCAAATGTGAAAACAACTCACCTGTCACTATTTTGAGGGGACACCAGTACTGCATAATACAATCATGATTGATTTAAAGAATGAATAAATAAACAAAAATCGTGTTTCCCCTATAGCAGAGTGATAATGAGGTGCAGTCAGACCATTCTGCACAGTACTGCACCAGCGCTAGTGAGTGGTCTGACTATGCAAGACTCATTTCTGTTGGAACATGTATACTTTATGTGTCAGGGGAGTGGCCAACTGAGTTTGTATGTTGGTTCGCCTGAGCAAACAGATGTTTTGGTGGAATGTGAGCATTTGCTGATGAACTTCACCTAATATTCCTGCACTAATAGCCAATATAGGTTTTCAATGACCGTTGAAATTAAGTTGCAGAGGTGATATATAAAGGTGAAGACTGCTGTGAATAGTTGTGTGTGGGGTTTATGCTTGTGTGTGCGGCTGAAAACAAATATAAACAAAGCAGAATGAAAGACTGTTACATAGTGATGTGTGTGTGCATCTCATAAAACATGACATTTCTGGTATATGTGACACATAGCTAAAAATAATTGTCAAATGATGTTAGCTCAGACTTGCCTTAAATTGCCTACAAATGCAATTACAGTTACAGTTTATTTTTCCTAACAGCTTGGTGTCATCATCACACTGTCATTGTTATTCCTCATATTGAAGCCAATATGCAATTCTGGTTGGAAGTTATTAAATGCCTAGCTAGCTGGAGAGCAGCAGTATCTGTTGGCTTGCAGAGAGGGATGCTAACAGTACAGGTCATTTTTGGGTTAGCTGAATTCCAGATACAAAAACCATTATTTTTTTCTCTCTCTCATGCTGCGCAGAAAGATGCCTGGAATATAATGTACAATGTGCATATACAGGGGTGTGATTGGCGTATGCACTATACTGTCTCCTGCAGTAATTACATTGTCTTATCTTATGCAGTAGCTGCACCTGTCTTTGTTGTACCTCAGCTTCCCAAGCACTTCTGAAAGACACATTCCCACACAAAACTAAAATGCATGTGTGTATTTTCGGTGGTTGGCCTTGTTATTATCGAATATGCAAATGGCTGTTTTGAATATCTTCTAGACCACAAATGCAGCTCCGGCTTCACTTTAGAACATGCTTACATTGCATGTTATTAAAGTAATAAAGTCCTACAGAATGTCCATGAATGTTAATTGAGACCAAACAGCTTTTTTGGGGGTGGCACATGATTGAATAAATCTCACAAGTTTTCATTTGGAGATCATAGCTAGATTCTGCTTATTAAAAATTTCTCTAGAGATTAACTCATTGAAAGAGCTTTAATAATATATGAAAAAAAAGTGCAATATGATTTGAATTTTCACAAGTTACGAGAGTCTGATTCAGGAACTCCGGTGGATAAATTGCTCTGAAATAAGATTTTCTAAAAGAGCCAAAAAGCTGATAACAAGGGAACCCAGCATGGAAAAGAGTTTAACTCGTGGGGGAACCCAGGAACAACAGGAGTGTAGCTTGTCTTTCTGACACACACTCAGACAGACAAAGCTTCTTTTGTTTAGTTTAGCGGCTAGTCAGAGCCTGTGCTTTCAGATAGACATGCCCGTTGTACTTCTCTTCCTCCATGTTTTCCTCTTGCTCATGTCAGAATTAGGAGTGTGTGTGTTTGAATGCTTGTGAGATCACATTTTTTGGCATCTTCTCGGGTCTGACTGTCCCTGCAAGATTCACAAATCTGTGAAATTGGAAAGTTATTTTTTGACCAAGAGGCCAATTAGTGTTATAGTTAGTGTTAGGATTAATTAACAAGTTCCAGGTAAAAAAAAATAGTAAAGTAATACCTGTGTAATGTCCTTGCCTTGGCAGCATTAGAATCATGTTGTGTGTGTGTGTGTGTGTGTGTGTGTGTGTGTGTCACAATCTGCAAACGAAAATGACATCATGGACCCTGGATGCAATTAAGAGCCTGTCAAGCTGGTGTCAAAGGTGCGCACAAACCCACCCATGCAAACCTCCCCCCTCGAGCACACCCACAAACAAACACACACATAAATGCACCTGAGTCCGGCAGACTGATGACGGTGTGCGCTTTCTGAATTGTGTGCGGAGGTGTCAGCCCGCCTGTGTTTGTGTGCAGCGCTGCATGTGCATGTGCAGCCTCACACATGTTGAAATATGGCTCCCATATTTCACTGCACCCACAGCATTTGTAAATGCCAACTGCTTTCCTGGATCTCCCCCCACCCCACCCCACCCCTCCCTCCTGCGGCTGGACCATCCCACGGAGGCTTCGGCTTTTAAGAAATTGAAGGAATAATCCACCAGGAATTGGGGGTGTGGGGGGTGGTGGTGGTTTGTGACGAGCGGGGGAGCGCTGTGAAATAGCTGCACCGCCGAAACCCCCCTGTCTCCAAATATCAGGAAGATATTGTAAACAAAGACAGATGCTCCAGCAAACTGCGCGAAGCAAAGATCATTTTTTTTCTTCCTTTTTGAGCCAGCTAGAAGCCCCCGAATTGCCCAAATTGAGACAGCAGCTATTTGTAGGTTTTGAAGGTTTTATGTTGTGTGAGAAGGCAAGGAGGGATTTTTTTGTCAGTTGGTGGCACCGATAAAAGCACTTTGATCACAAAGGATGATGGGAGACAAAGATCAGAGAGCTGGCCCCTCCCAGAGATACCCCTCTGCCTTCATCTTCCTTTCTGTATAGCTCTTCTTCCACGCCCCACGCCGCACTCACTCAATTCCCTGAACGGTCACAGTAAATGGCTATCCTGGAGTAAATTTATAACTGCCACTTCAGCTGACAATCAAATGCTATCACTAGATTCTCACTGTCTATCACTTTGGCCCCTGCAAACGGGGTGAGGGAAGGAGGGAGGTGCGATCGGGGGCGAAAGAGGGCTGAGAGAAGGTGAGGCCGGCGGAGCCAATCTAACTGTACCCGATCGATGTGAGGTTGTAAAGAGCGTTCTTTCTCCGCCTCCTCCTCCTCTCCGTCTGCCCCACCTCATTATTCTATATGCTCTTTCTCTTTCTTCTCTCTTGTCGTTTTCTTCGCTGAGTTTTTCTGCATCCGCGATCCCTCCCTTCCCTTTCTTCTCTGAAGCCTTTTTTTTTTGCATGCATCCCTGTTTCTATCAATTCCCCTGTCCCCGGGCCGCCTCCACTACCACTTCTCCCTGTGTGGGCTGGTCCATGTCAAGGGCCTCTGTCTCTCGCCCTCGTTTGACATGCCGCTCATAATGGTCAGATGGGGGAATACCACACTCTGCCTGTCTCTCTCCATCTTCTCCCTCCTCTATTCTTCTGCTCACCCTCTCCCCTGTCAGGATGTCATGCTGTTGCAAAATGGAGAAAATCAATTGAACGTGAGCTCTCTGAAGGCTGTCTGTATCGATACATAGAGCAGATTTTTCAAGCATAGACGGGTGTATACATTTGGGTGTGTGTGTTTGTGTGTGGATGCATGTAGGAGGGGAGGAGAGGAGGAAAAAAAACAACAGAAGGGGGTTGCTGACAGACTCAAGCTGGGGACGTTTGTCGCCGCTCGTCACTTTTCCCGTCAGCCAGCGGACATGACAGCCGAGGCGGGTGAGAGGCGAGTGGCGGGCTCTCAGGACCCGAGCAGGAATGAGCTCAGACTGACAGATGGCTCCTTCATGCTCAGGCCATCATGATGGGACTGGGAGAGGAGCGAGTAGAGCAATGGACAAAGAAGAATTGTGGAAAGGGGAAGGAAGAGATGTCTTGTGACAGTATCAAAACCCACCAGACACTCTTCCCCAGTCTGTCTGTCAGCTTTTCTTAACAGGGTTTGCCACTGGCTTAGTGGCGGCAATGCCAGCTAACACTTAACACAGGTAAAAAGGGTCTGATAGACGTTAGTGAAAAACTACTGACAAAGCTGATGCAACCTTGGGTGGGTTAAACCTATTCTAAATTTCTGTTAAAACAATGACTGGTAGGGATGTCTTTATCAAGTTTTTTTTTGTTTTGTTTTGTTTTTATACCATTTTCCTAATACACACTTCAAGTACATTAACATCAATACAGTGTATTTACTTGACTGCTGAACAGCTGTGCAATAAAAAAAAATTGAAAAAAGAATTTCTGCATCTAAGCTGGTCCTTAATGTTACGTTGGTCATCAAGAACCTTGTTGTAAAGCTCCGTTAAGACACTGTGTGAAATGTAGTGTGGAGATAGTAGGATGTACTGTGGTTCCACACACTCCAAATGATGGCAAAAATCTGTATTCATGCATGTCAAACAATATATTATAGATTAGCTGTAGTACCAGGTTGTGCCGCCAGGCGGAGGTTCTTCTTGTTTAATATTTAAGCGACCAGAGGAGAAAGTCCCTCTGACCAGGAGCAGTTCCTTGTTGGCAAACCAAAAACAGTCTGGGAATTTACCTAGCATCTGGCCACCATGACAAAGTCTTCTGTCATGGGTAATGACCCATACCAGAGCTCCTGTGTTTAATGCAAACT
Organism: Amphiprion ocellaris; assembly: GCF_022539595.1. NCBI lineage: Eukaryota > Metazoa > Chordata > Actinopteri > Pomacentridae > Amphiprion > Amphiprion ocellaris. Next base: position 9,740,147 of record NC_072788.1, read on the forward strand.
GGGATTAAAAATGGGATCAGGGCTATTTTCACATTTTCCAGTGGTATTTATAGCAGGGCTGTCTTTGCAGACCAAATTGTGTGATCGTTGACTAAACCAGCAATATTGCTGAGTTTGTGCTTTCAGTTACTCGATTGTTGATTGACAACGCTGGTGATTATTGTCAAGCCGTGTCTTAAAAGTCTGTGCAGTTTCCCCAAATTGATCCATCTCATGACAGTTTTCCATTCAATGACCAAACAGCTTTTCCTTCCTTCATTTGCACATTTGGTAGTTTAGTTGGACAGTTCAGCAGTTTCATTTGATAAAGCAAAGTTATTCCGAAATTGCGAAATTGTACTCTCTCTTTATACCAATCAGTTGCTGAAGCTGAGAAATCTGATCTTTGAGATAAAAAAACTAATATTTTGAAATGATACCTGGTTTCTCATTATAACTGATGCTCTGCTGAGTATCATGAATTCAACCCCTGTAATCTTGAAAGATAGCATTCACCCCAACCATCCATCTTAACTGTTATGACCTCCTCCAGTGAATGAGTGAGATCACTCATTTTTCACATGACCATAAAACAACATTACCTAAACATAAAATCTTTAAACATCTGCATTATTGACCACGACTGTTGTTTCTGCGAAGGGCAGTCAAATGGCTTGTTACTTGAGAAATGGGAGCATGACACCAAACTGTCAGAATAGGAAAATGTCTTAAAGTCCCAAAACATGCAGAGGAATACAACCTCTTTTTACCCTTTTGCTGTAAAGGCACAACACATTCAGTGTATTTCTAGCCTTGTCTACAAAGCTAACTTCCCTGTTATTTCCCTATTTAAACTGTGAATTTTTGTATAACTCACCTGCTTAAATTGTTTTAAGGCTTAAAGTTTAGCATATTTTGGGTGGTCACTTTTAGTGAAAAGTGGGTTCTGTCAAAAGGCACAGACACATTTGCATGGCCAACATCAGCAGTCATAGAGGTTTTATCTATCTTTATATATTGTAAATAGGCAGCATTTGCTGCTCTGGCAACCCAGAAAATGAAGGATCAGCTTTAAACATGTTACAAATTTTAGCCTCAACCTCCAGCGATTCCTAAAACTTACCAAATAGTTTGGTGAATAAACCCAAACCAAGCTTCTAACATGTAGTTAACATTGTGAAAGGCTCCATTTTAACACAGAGGAGGATATTTTCCTGAACCTAACCAACCAACTTGCCACCCTGACAACCCAGAAGAATCTCTGGTGAATTCCTAAACCTTACTCAACAGTTTTGGGGTCTAAAACCTGACCAAAAAATGAGTGAAAATAGGACTAAAGTCTAAGAATAATGGGCCAACACAGTACTTGAAAATGCATGTCTTTCCAAACTTAAATGACAATGTATTTTAGTTGTATCAGAACATATTTTTTATGAGACATGGTTGATACAATCAGGCATTCATCATTTAGCCATTTCCCCCCACAAAACTATCAGTTTGCAAGTGAAATGAGATGTTATAGTTACAAATATATTATGATTAAGTCTCTGGAAGGTGAAATGCATTTATACTGGAAAGGTAAATCGTGATTGTGCCATTTTTCATTTGCCACATCTCTGCATGAAACAGGATTTTAAGGTGGAACTAAATGCTGAAACGTGCTTGATTGAGAGATTAAATGTAGTCGAAATAAAGACGATACCATGGACACTGACGCTTGTCTTTGAGGATCACTCAATCCCTCCATCACTCCCAATTATGAGTGGAGAAGGACAAAAGGGAAGGACACATTCTTAAACTGGGCATCAAGCCACATGTTTGAGCTTTTGGCAGGGAAGAGAGCTGTTGATGACGTTGCAAACTGACAAATACATTCATACGTGTGTCCCTTGATCATGCTGCTAGGAGGCCATCAGTAAGTGTAGGATGGCCTGGAGGGGTTGACACAAAGAGCATCCAAAAATCTCTCACAGTGTTGGACAGCTTTTGTGTGCTTCTCAGAGAAGAATGAGTCATGCAGAAAGTTTTGTGTCCTTGCAGGAAGAGAAACAGATGGGATGCAATTTTGAAATATTTGACATGTGATGACGAAGGTAATATACCCATGGAGGCAACTGAGAGAAAGGTGCACTGAATGATTATCAGAAATCCAGGGAATTCGACTGATTTTAATTAAAACAGGTAACCAGCAAAGCAGAGGAATACATTTGTAACACTCTACTAAGCAAAAAGGCAGGAATGTAAAATAAAAGACACTCCACAAAGGCCTCTTTTCTATTTTGATTCAGGTCACTGAAGGCAAAGCAGAAACAAAACAGACACACACAACCTTGTAAGACAAATGGGTTTTGTCATCCCCACAGAAGGCTCCCTTTTTGTCAAAGACCCAGAGGCTGCGGCTACGATGAATTGTGACATAGCCTAATTCCTTTGGAATTGCAGTACAGTCGATAAAGGAGCAAACGGTCTGGCAATGACCTCCAGGATAGTGTTATTGACCTATTTTGCATACACACTGGGTGCGAGAATGGACAGGCGCTTTATTTGTGCCGTTATTTATTGGCCCGCAACATGACTGTAATGCCTGTCCAGGGACTCGGTTGGAGTGCAGTTATAGATTATCATGATTGCTAGTTATTAGTGTGTGTGAGTGTGCGTTTGTGTGCACACGCACACACATACAGGGGATAAGAGAGATTATTCAGAGCCTTTCTGTTTGAATAAAGAAGACAGGGGCAGTCTTGTGAAAATTGTTATTGAAATAGTTTAATGCCAGCCCAACTTAACTTCAAGGACAAAACTGGCACTGGCACTAATACGTAAATATTATTTGTATGTATGCGCTGTGTTGCCACTGTCTCAAGACACAATTACACCACAGAGAGAAGTGGCAAACATTTACCTTGATCTTCAGTTCTGAGCGTGAACCAATATTTTGCAGGAGCAAGACAGGATTGAAATCTAGTCACAAACATCCCTTTTCTTTTCTCTCCACGTCCTTTAAAAAAAAGACACAAGACGAGGGCTGTAGAGTCATTTCTTCAGCTACATGTCACAGTGCCAGACACTTAAGCCATGCACTTGCTGTCTGTGGCACTGGGATGAACCCTTTCCTCTTGCATCGCAAAGAGAGCAAAAAAGACAAGGGCCACCCCTTTCCATCTCATCCCTTTTTCATCGCCTTCTTTCAGCCCTGAATCAGCATCAGTGTCGCACTTAAGAACACTTCTTGGCACCAACTCAAGGTCCTTTTCGCCTCCTTCGTCCATGAAAAGTCGCCTCTATAGTGGGCCATGTAATTTACGCTGACAGTGGTATTGACTATATTTAACAGACTGATGAATGGCAAAAATAAATAAGACTTCCAAGAGAGCCCTGCGGACCTCCACAACAATACATAACAATTAGGTCTTCAGAAAATGAAAAGGCTAAAGTAATCCACAGGCAATTAGCTGGAACCTTCAAAGTGAAAATGGTGAAACATAACTAAAACAAAAAAGACAAAATGTGTTGCCTGCATGGAAACATTTTTAGAGATTATTAGATTTCTCAGTTTATAAATGTTAATGTCACCATATTGAGTAAATCAAAATGTTTCAGAACTATTTGTAACATTAAATAAAGTTAAAATGGTAATTTTCCACTTTGTTCTTTTCCCCTCTTCCATCTAAGTTTTTGCAGGTACATGGTATCTCCGTGGGATTAATTGCTCATTTAGTAACTCCTTTCCATATTTCACGGTTGAGAGAATATCCAAATTAGCTTTGCCATCAGAGTTCACTTCTTCCACTGGGGCTTGAATGACCACACTTGAGGACAGCACACTGAGCCAATCGGGCTCTTTAACTCTCCAGCTGGGCGGGTCGGCAGCCGAAGCCGTCGTCCACTCTCTTGGCTCTGTGTTGTTGAGTTGCATCGGAATGAATTGTTGTGGGAGGATGAAGCAGATTCATTGAGATTGGGGTATTCAGGCCCTTGTTATTACGGAGGCCATTTATTTCTTAGTAAATTAGAGTTTGACTGAAAGCGTCACAGGGTACCAAATGGACCCAGTCAACGCTGGTCTGGTGGACTGAGGGAAGGGCAGCAGGGTGGCAGGGTTGCAACTAAGCGACAGTTATTATTCAGATATGGACGGCACAGTGGCAGGCGTGCTGGAATCGACCTAATGGGGTGGGAAGGTGCAGTCGATGGCTTTCTCTGACGCTCGGCTGCACTGATATCTCTCTGCTTTTCTCCTCTTTCAACTCCCCCCTCCTCCTCCTCCCCACCTCCTCCAACCGGCTATCCATCCACACTGACGTATTCTGATGACTCGTGTCATTAAAGCTAACATCCGCTGAGGAGGTAATTAGCCAAAGTATGGCATTAATCAGTGGCTAGAGCCCCTCGCGCCTGCCGGGGTGTCTGGGACGTGCTTTTGCAACCACGTTGGCCTCCTGCGGCCCCCTGCGGCCCCCTGTTCCACACATGGTGGGCATTAACCTTCGAAGGCTTGGTCATTTATCTATGACGGGCTCATGCTCTCTTGTTCACGAGCCTCTTTTCTGTATTTCCGCTACTGGATGGACGCCGTAAATGCCAGAGCTGTGTGGTCATCTGTAATGGGAGTGGTGGAGCATGGAGAAAGGACACAGATAGAAGAGAATACTGTTGTCTGTGTGCCAGCAGCTGTTTCAGACAAACTACCAAAGATGCTCCCCGCTAAAGACGTCAGCGGTGAATCCGTCTCCCACCTGTTCTTGAGGAGGTTAAATGAAACCTTGTACATACAGAGCGGCTTGTGTGTTCAAGAAACAAATGCCTTCCTTGACATTGCAGTTTTGAAGCCCCTCTGTTAGAGCAACTAAATGAAGTCTGTTTAGTGTTGACCGATGGGTCATTTCTCTGTCCTCCTGCTCATCAGTGTCCTCCCAGACAAACAAATCACCGCTGCTTTGCCAAAACAAAATGGCCTCCATCAGTGCGCGCACAGTGACATCTCCATCTGCTGTCAGACAAACCATTAAAAGTGCAGGGCAAAATTTCAGCCCTGTCAGTGCATATAAAGTCTCTCATTTCTCTCCATCAGCACAGTCTACCAGTTCCGCACAGCAGAGATAGACTCAATCTAAAAACGGACTCCCATACTGAACATTTTGATTTCATTACCACCCGCCACTGAATATTCATATACTTTTTTTTTTTAACTACTGTGTCAAGTCACACCTGGAACCAGCAGGGCGTCATACATTATTCATTAGTGAAAGGCAATGGGGTGTGGTCTAATAGAGTTTACTGGGGTGCCGAGAAGCTTGGTCTCCACTTCCTGATCCATTAATGATGCATCTTCTCCCACCAGTGGTGTCGAGCTAACCTCCCACCCATGCAACAAGGCCCAAGAGTCCTGGAGGAACCACTCGGCTCTCCTCATTTAATTCTTCTTGTGCTGACCCCAACTAGGAGATTTGCGTGAAAGAACAGGAGGCAGGGAGGGAATGCTGGCAGCCCCCTGGTTTTCACTTCTCTAACCCCTGCTCACCAGGGAGTGTTGCAATGAAGCTGATGTCTACCCAGATAAAGCAAGTTGTCCGCATAGACACAGAAATAAAACCTGAGCTCAGATTAGACTGGTAATATGTAAAAATGCAACAGAAAGATAAGGCAGCACACATGCAAGGCTTAATGCTTTCATGGGCCAAGATGTAGTTAGAACTAGATTCAGTCATAAATACCTAATCAAAACTCAAAGATTTTTTTTAGCCAGTGAACAGGATGCAAAATTGAATTTGGCTTCAAGAAATTACATCAGAACATTAAATCAATGAAAGAAAAAAAAGTACTGTAACTGACAGAAGAAGGTTTTAACATTTAAGCCTGCCTTTGCTTGAGCCAATCTTAAAGCTGTCGCTAAGATTTCTCCCTTTTCTCTAGCAGGAACAGTATGTAGGTGATGACCGAGGCAGCAAGAGTAAAAAACGGGTGATTAGTGAGCTGTTTGAACAGTTAATACCAGTTAAGATTTTCAGCGGTACAACAGATAGCGAGGCCTTCATATCACCATTCCAACTTTTCTAAAGTTTCTTGTGAATTTGCACCTTCCGTTTCTTTTCTTTTATGTCTGGCAGGCAGTGATCTTAAACTTTGCAACTCATTATGGTTAACTATGCTATAATTCTGCTTTAGGTGCAGACACTTTAATTGGCTGAGGCATGTGAGGCATGACACATTTTTCTCTGAAAATGCCTTGGCTTGGATCTTGCCACCTATTTGCCCGTTGCCCTGCCACTATCTTCCGAGTCCCGCCACTGGGGAGAGCAAGTCCCCCAGGCTTAGATGGCAGAAGACACCAGGCTTCTCTCTTAGTATGTGACACATGTAGCCTCACTACCTTTGATGGACACCAGAGGCATCTGTTACACAGTGTCATGGGGTTTAGAGCCCTGGACACAATATTTAGACTTGAAACACCACATCAGAGTGTGATCAGGGGTCAACTGCCATCATATTTCATGAGCCTCTGCCCCCGACCTTTTCACCCTGGAGAGACAAAGGTTGCACTATGCATTAATCCCATGGGCATTAAAGGCTTTGTCCAGAGTCCCATTCTCATGTCTGACCTGAGCCACACAACTGAGCTGGTGATAAAGCGCATTAAATACATTTCTGTCAATCCAGATTTGATCAAAACATTCCAAGTTTGCTCCAGTACTCTCCAAATTAGGATTCCTAACGATATTTTCAGTGCACTTAGTTCAATTGCAGTAATAAAAAAGTGACATATCAGATTTTTTTGGGGTGCAGGTGGTGATGAAATCTTCGTAAAACCGTGACTACATAAATTCGTGATTAAGCTAACACTGTTTTTTCAATAAAATGAAAGGCAGTTTCCACTTAGCTTTTGCACCTTACCTAAAGCAACTCTTAAACTCTGTAAGAGTAAAGAAACAAGGTGTAGGCCTTAATTTAATCTAGTCAGCTGTGGTCATTGCCATTTGCTTGTTCTATCTTTGCTCCACCCAGGCTTCTTTTCCTTATTATTATACGTTGTTTCTATATTTTTTTTGCATGAAACCTGTTATCAGTAGCCTGTACCCAACTTAAATTCTTCCAAAATCCTTATAAACCACACCTAACACTGTGCTCTTTCTTGAATATGCACAATGTGTTAAGCTAACAAGCTCTGATCATAGTTTGTCGTGGTGCAAGGTAAAAACAGAATCCTTGATTATTTTAGCCATTGAAATATTTCATGGACCCATCATAGGTTCTGCTGTACTCCTGGTTACTGTTCACTACTCCGCTTCCGTCCATTTGGTTGCCTTCCTCTTTACCTCTGGCAGACACACTACTACTGGTTGATGCAAAGTGGATTGCTAGCACAGGAATGTTGCCACATAAACCAGATTTAAAACTCCAGTATACTGCAAAATACAGAGAACTACCACTGACAGGCTTACTGAGCATTGTGTGATCTGGTTTGTCGAGGCCTTGAATGTAACAGACCTTCATTACAAGGTAAATGTAATATTTTGAGCATTTACCTGACCTGTTCCTGACAGTCCAGATGGATTGTCCTGTACTCGTCAGTCTGCCCTCAGTCTGTCTTTCCTATCTGAGATGGAAGTAGGGAGGCATTTGTAGGCGCCCTGTGGGGGCTGCGATACTAACTTTTGCCTGTCCTCTGCACCCTCAGAGACTGGGCTTTGTTTGAGCAGCAGCTGGCTGCTCAATCAAACCCTGACCTTTTCTTTCCTCTGACATCCGACGTCAGGACCACCACATCGACTGGTTTCTTCTCTATAGTGGCTACAGTGTTTGTACTGTATATATCATATCACATACTCACCCGCTTTGAGGACAGAACTGTTGTCTGTTTGGAGGAAGAAGAGTAAACAAATGGCTTTCAGTTACTATGGAATTTTATGAGCGAGGAGGATTGGCTTTTTGACAGCAGGCTTTTTTAAAGCCACGACTATAGAGACCCAGTGAAAGAAATGAATAGATGAATGAATAGAGGGGGAGGGGGCAATATTGATCATGTTTTATGAGCTCTCCAGACTGACTGGTGAGGCGACGGCAAGGAGCTGCCACTTGTGTTTTTGTCCCGAGATCCTCCATCACGACGTTCATGTCCAAGGTAACAATCAATCTATCAATAAAAAGCAAAACAAACAAAAGGCAGAAAATGATGCATCACCCTAACACCGCCAACCCCTTCTAGTCGCCGCAAACAAAAACAATGACTACCAAATAGATTTGAGCAAGCGTACGCAGGCCTTACTGCAAACAGGGGTTGGAGAGGAGGGGGAGCGGTGGCGCTAAACACAATTCAGCCTTATCATGTCTCGTAGGCTTCCCTCCCTGAAATGATTGTTTCACTCAAATGAACAGATTGAATATATCATGCATCCTTGGTGTAGATAGAAATAAATCTTTCAAATCTGCTTTTTCTTTTTTTTCCTTCTCTTTTTTTTTCAACAAAGCAATTTCTTAGCCGGCGTCCCTCTGACTGAGGGGGCCGTCTGTCATAAATTCACTCCAGCAAGTGCATAAATCTCCCTTACAGATAACATCAGGTGTGGATTGACGAGAGCTAGAGAGCAGCAGGGACATGGTAAAGTCTACGCGTGTTTGCACTGCAGGCACAAGTCTTTCCGAGTGTGCACACATTTGCTAAGCACCTGAGACTGTTTGCTGTGTGTGTGTGCATTTTGTTGCAAGGTTTTATAGGTGCATCTGCTGTCTGTCATTTATTTTCTACATTATACACATGTTTGCTGGCTGTGTGGGAGATTTATATGATTGATTTTAATGGGTGATTATCCACCTGCCACAATGCAAATGATCTGTCCTAATTTTGCAGTGGACAGCTCTGCCTCGTGTGCACTCATTTCCATGAGAGTCCATTTGTCCCTGGTAATACATGCGGCTATATTCAACTTTGTCCATCATTGTCCTGCCCCATTTTTCCTTTAATCCCCATCATCTCTCCCACACTCTCATCCTTTTGTCTTCCCCTTTCTTTTCTCTCCCTCCAGCTTCCTCATCCTTCCCCGCCTCCCTTCCCCCTTGTCCCTTTTTCTTCCTCTCTTTCGTTCCCCTCTCTCCCACCATGCAGCCCCGCGGTTACTTTCTGACTTGTGTGCAGTTTAATAATCATTAGGACGGGGCCCCTAATGAATAAAGTCACTCGGACTAATTGCTCGCAGTGTTTCAAGATACGAGGGAGCATGGGATGGAATGAGAAAAAATGAGAACGTGGACGTTTAATAGCTTGTTGGCGGAATTTTAAAGAGGTAATTAGAAGCACTTACAGTAGGATGACCACACACCACTTGTTTGTTTTTTTGCAGGACATGATAAATCTTTGGGTTGATGGAGCGAAACGGCGCTAAGCCTCGGAAAAAGAGTGTGTGTGAAAACAGAGAGAAAGAGAATTTCAGGATCATTCGGGTAGAAAATTAGACCACCGGGGACGAGAGGGGGATCCATTTCTCTCTATGATCTGGATATTTGACTGGGTTAAGCATGACAGCCACTTGAAGATATATGCATTTAACACATCTGTGGTCCCAAAAAGTAAAGAAAATAATATTTCCCTTGCTTAAACAATTGCATCAGGTCAATACATGCCTTAGGCCACCACACAAACAGTCATAGTGTCACTCAAACCTGAGTAAAACCAAGAATTGAAAGTTTTATCCCCACAACAGAAAATTGTAAGCGTCGTGAGGTGAGGACCTTGTCACTCTGGATCAAACATATTAGTAGCCACCTAAGTGGTGACCAGGTGTAGCTTAGCCCTGAGGCGACACAGTGTCCTGGGGAGTTTGCTAGCAGAGCAGTGTGTGTGTGTGTGTGTGTGTGTGTGTGTGTGTGTGTGTGTGTGTGTGTATGTTTGTGACTGTGTTTTCCTTCTAAAACGCTCTCAAAGGAGAATGCAGGTGTATTGATTTTCAGCACTAGCCATAGAAAGGAGCCAGATATTGGCATTAAACCCTTTTGACATGTTGCTCCCAATGAACAACACATTGTACACTTGATGTGACACACAAGCAAAGGACTTGTGCACAGTTTGGATAGCACTGTGAGTGTGCATCTCCACAGTTTCTCTTTAAACTCTAAACTGTTCAAATTCAGCCAAAGACAAAAATCACCCAGACTTAAATAAAATATACACATCCAAACATTTTCATTCATCACACCTGCATATTGTGCACAGGCGTACCTCCACACCCGATAAGCCGGGCATGCAAAATGGGCTGCCTCTTCACGGTAAAACATGGCCCGAAGCGCTCTCTCATTCTCTCTCCACCTCTTTCCTTCTGTCTCTATCTCGCTCGCTCCATTCATCTTTTTCCACCATCAAGGCGTTACCAATCGGAGAAAACTGATGTTTCCTCTTGCTTCACATCCTGGCTAAATTTCTTTGCCCTTTGATGTTTCTTCTTCGAGTGGCAACCCCTCATCCCGAGGAACAACCGTGGTGACAAACACATGCGGATTCCGAGTCACTTTGTTCCCTAGCAACGGACGACCATATTGTCCCCCTCCCCAATCTTTGGTCCTCCGTTTTGCTAACACCCACCGCTGAAAGTAATGTGAAGATTGCTTCTGAGTCTGACAGGGCATAAGCGCGGGGGAGGTGGGTTCAAGTGTCCATCCAGGACGATGATGGGATTGGACGATGAAGTGAAGGGGTTGGGGTTATGGCTAGTAGCTGATGGCCATTTGGCTATCACTTAAGCGACCAGTTTTGTCAAGAATATCCCCCTACCACTGCTCTGATGCTTTGTTGTATTTCTCTCTCGTTTCTTTAGTTCTAATTTCTGTCATATTTTGGACATATTTTTGCTTTTATTGGACACCCAAGTGAAGAGGCAGACAGAAAAATATGTCGCACCACAGAAGTTCCCCTGAAAAACCATGCTGGCAGTGTTCTGTGCAGACTGTACCAAGTAATGGGCATTCTCCTTCTGGAAAGAGGTGATTTTTTAATGTTTTTTTGCACGGCTTTAAGCTCTACAAATACAATTCCATTCTCCTCCATTGTATTGTAGTGGCAGCCTGAATTTCAGAAATATAAATCGCCAGCCACCACCACCAGTGCTGCATGAAATGAAGCATTAAGACCCGACATTAGCACTAGGGAGTCACTGTTCTTCTTAATGCACACACACAAATTCATAAAAACAGCTACACACTTGGGCGAGCACTCTGTAAAAACCGCCAGATATATTTATTTGCATAACCTTTCTTTATTTTTTTCCCCCTGACTCTCTCTTCAGACTATTTTTTGCCCTGGAAAAAAAAAACAAAAAAAACATGCAGAATGCTTTATGTATGAGCATCAGGGCAAGTGTTGTTATTTGTTGTGCCCCTGTGGTGGGCTCCATTCGCGGATACTCCCCGCGATGGATAGCTGCCATACTGTAGCCCCAGGAGTAAGACTGCAGAAATGTACAGAAGGTGCACTGAAAAGCTTTCATAGCTGTTTTCCAACCTGCACAATCTGGAGATAGGTCGCTTGTTTACCGCTCTGCGTGGGGTACCGGTGTAATTTAGTGACTGCCAGATGTCAAGAGAAGCAGACGGCCTCAAATACAGATGGCTGTTTGTGTTTCAGATTATTATTTGCTGGGTGTTAGCAGGTGATTGCAGATTAAGGGTTTTGTTTAATGGTATTGATAGTAAATGTGCACATTGAAGAAGGGAGGAGGGAGGTAACACTGCAAATTCATCCACGTGCATGAACTGCGAAGCATGTGGTGACAAAAGCAAACCCCTTAAATGATTGAGCTCGCTCGTAGACCCACAGTTCTGTCCTGCCACGTTGGCTTTAGGTCACATGGGCAACCCAGCTAAAGAGGCACAAAGTTCACGGACAGATAGGCAAGCTTGCCATGTCAGGTATGCCAGCCGCTCAGTATCCTCTTCCCAGTTCTTATTCAAAGTGCATGTGGAGCATTGCAAGTCCTTTTACTCAAGATTGATACTGGACAGTGTTATGACCCCAAGAAAAACAATATTTTCAGTAACAAAATGCCAATAACAAGGAGTCAAGGAGCAACAGCTATTATTTTCTATTATTTCTTAATAGTTTGGGTGCGATTTATATATTTCATTACATGTTATTAATTCATTTGAGGTTTTCAGTCTTTAAACTTCTACTAAATGTTTGTTTCAGTTGTAAACCGTCTTCATGAAATGCTAGCAGTGAACTCGAGTTTCTGTCGCGCTAAAGTCAAAAGGATAGTCAGCCAAAGGGTGAAATAAAATGTGATTAGTTGCAGCAACTTCAGGCCATAAAATGGGATCTTGTTTGAACAGTTGTATTGCTTTAATTCCATTGCCCTGAACAATCGTTGATAAATTGAGCCGGTTGCCTCAGAGACAAGTGGCAATAAAAAAAAGAGCATTTCTAATGTTTTCTTGGCAAGAGGACGCCTGCTTGTGAGAACCCTGAAATAAAAACAACCCTCCCTTTGTTGATATCAATTACCAGGTGACTGTTAATCAATTGTAGTGACGGCATAATGATTTGTTGTCGGATGTTTGAGGAATGAGCAACGGTTGCTTGAGTTGATTTTCTCTCTTTCTCCTTTTCTTCCTTTTTTTTCCTTCTTCTTTTGGGCTCCTGTTGACATTTCCCTCTCGAGACAAAAAGGACATGAGGTAAACAGTTTCCTTTTGGGTTGGTTTCATCTCCATTTGGATCCCCCTGTTGTTGGGCAACTCCCTTTAAGTAACAGAGGAGAAGCAGATTGTTCTTTTGCTCTGTAATTTTCTACTGATGGGCTCTGCCAACTCCGTCTGCAGCCACAAAAGCCCGGTTGACAACTCGACAATTACCGCCACTCAATTGGGATGGAAATGCTGCTGCTGCTGCTTGTTGTTGTTGTTGTTGCATTGCTTGTCCAGCCTTCCAAATGGCACAGTGTTAGATGTTTCACAGCGGATGCGGATCCAGATGCAATTCAGCATACTTCTACTGAAAATCGCCTGATGCTGGAATGATTGACTGAGGGACAATAATCACTGAAATGAAAGGCAATTCAGCAATCCAAGAATTTGGAAGAAGTTAGAAAAAAAATCTCCTGTTGCTGATGTATTTGCTGAGTGCTTTCCTTAATTTTCAGTTCCCTAATACACAGATAAAGATTCTTATTTTATGGTTAGTTAGTTTTGATGAAGAGTTAATGAGGCTTTCAAATGTGGACCAGTTCTGAGGTGGAAACTGTTGATCGGGATACTGCAACACATATCGCACGTGCTAATAGCTGCTTTGACACTGCTAACTAAACAATTTGCTCGTCATTATCGTTCCAAAACACGTGTGTATTACTTTTGAAAGTGCTGTACTAGTGGTTTTTCCACGATAGACCTTAAGTTTGACTGGTCCTCCTCCCTTACACTGTTCCATTATGCTGCTGTCTCCAGAGCAGGAGCATAGTTCTATTTGGAGCCCAGCAAAGCTCTCAGCTAATGCCCCCAGGGATGCAGCATCATATCTGGCCAGGAGCGATGCAGAGACGTCTAGTGGTGGAGGCTTTGTGGCTCGCCTTTTACCAGCACATCTGGCTCCAGAAGATTAGTGCGCTACTGGACCCCAGGAAAATACACATCACGTGTACTTAAAGGAACACAAAAACAACAAGCCTCAGAAATGCTTTCCGGAGCAGTTTGTTGGGGGAGAAATAAAGCCCCGCCATAAACAGATTTTGAGTGTGTCAGAAAATGGATGTGAATATAAATGTAAATATGCAGAAATTAGATTTTCTCAGAGAACAGGGAGTTAATCAAGTGGAAGTTGCTTTTTAAAACATGCCATCAGTCGTCCTGGGTTTCTTCTATTGTCTCAGTTGCCCTCTAATGTCTCTCAGCACTTTAGGCTTTTAATGCGCAGCTTTGAAAAATGTCCGTCTGACCGGCACATCCATTTTTCCTTTCCTCCTTAATGACAATTGTGTATTTATCTGTCCCTGGTTTGCCGCGGCGTTGGTAAATAATACACTCTAGAATGATGAACAATCCATCGTTGGACATGTTACGGCAGCCTCGTAATGAACTGAAGTCATTTGTGTGGCAGTAATTACACACTCCTCTGATTAAAGATGGCTGCGCTGGATAGTATTTGGGTAATTATTCCCTTTTGCTCTATGTGATAAGCTCATAATGTCCAGCGATGGGGGGAAGGAGGGGATGGAACCGGGGGAGGAGGGGAGTTAATGACATGCTAAGGCTGGTTGGAGTGAATATCCAGTTGCTTTTCTTCAATCACTCACTCCCTTGGCCTCTGTCGCCTCTGCAGCACAAGTGACTATCGTTGTGTGCAGTGTCCCAGCATGTTGCCACTAGCAGAGGCTAAAGTAATTGCTACCAACATGGCCTGGCTGCACCGAGGCCTCGTTATATGAATGCTAATGACAGCTAGCCTTAGCTCGTCGGACGACCACGTGACTGCCCCTCCAACAAAGCTAATTAAAGTCAACTATTTTTTTCCCTTCTTCTTCCTCTAATTCTGTGCTCCGTGGTTGACCTAATCCCTCTTCTTATCCCTGCTTGCTGTTTGTAATTAACACTTGCCTCCCTCATCTCTCTATTTAGCCACTCTGTCAGTTCTGCCTGCTGTCCTCCCCTCCCTCCCCCCTCAGGAAATGACCCATCTCTCCTCCAGCGATGCTTACCTTGAGTTTCCCTCCAGCGTGGCATCCTGTCATCGTGCCAGAGGTTATGTTTTGCTCAGCCCAACCACACCCCCCGCCTCCGCAACTGCCTTCATCCATCACACACAAACATCCATTCGGTACAACAGCGTGACCCCAAGAGCACAGTCAAGGCACAGGGGAACTGGGAGCTAGTGATGTTAGTGAACAGTCAGCTTCATTTCAATTTTTTTTATTTTCTCTGGCATTAAGGAGTCTAAGGGGCTGAGCAGAGCTGGCATGTTACCTGCCACAGCTCCTTCAATGTTCACCTCACAGCTCAGAGTGCACCAGGTAGCAGCTCCCCCTCGCTGTAGAGGTCACGGTGTTATTGTTGTGTATTGTGTTCAGCACATGTTTGTCATCTCCATGGCGTGTACGGGGGCTGAGCTAAAGGTTAGTATGGTGACAATGAGGAATCTTTAGTCAGCCAGGCACGAAATGAGAGAGAGAGGTTCCCCAAACTGTCCAGCCCTGATTGCGTCGCAATCTTAGGCCTCGCATTTTCAAAACCATGAATGGGGAGGAATTCCTCTGGGACAGACTACCCTCAAGGCAAGTGAGGTAATGAATCAAACAGAATTAGAAGTGGTGCTTAACACCCAATCGCTCACCAGAAAACCATACTGTAGATGACCTAAGATGACAAAAACCTGCAGATTAGCCTTGCTTCAACACAGTTGGACACGATCAACCTCGTGCTTTTTCTTCATAAGAAGCACCTACATGCTGTAGTTGCATCAGTGCTGAACGATAAAATTCAACTCGAGTCGAGGCCTGTGCCAAAGCCACCGAAACCAGCAGAAAACAGGTTCAAATGCAGTTTCATATAGTTGCCCTTTAAGACTTGGAACAGTGACAACAGTACACCGTTTTAACTCCAAAACCAAACAACACACAGGGAGAAAAAAAAGCCTGAGTAAAGACCGAAGCTGAATCCTGCCAACAGACTGGAGCCCTGTACCCACAGAGGGGTGCTGTGGGGCGACATCTCAGACAGAAGAGCGGCGCAGGGAAAAGCAGAAGAAAGCAAAGCGAATGGGCAGCGAGAGGTGGCCCCGGTTTATCGGCTGCGGCAGGCTTGGCGCAGCCTTCCAGCGCTCTGGGGGAGCCCAGTGCTACCGTTTTAATGAATGTAAACGAGGACGGAGGGGACTTCCGTTAATGCTTAGCAGCGCTTCGGAAGATGCCAGGAACAGGGGCTCCGCAAGCCATGGCGGACCTGGCAGCGGCCATGGCACATGCCCAGGAGAGAGGCGCCAGGAGCCGTTTGTTTGACAAGGCCCAGAGATGGAGCTCATGCTAAGAACAGAGCAGCTTTGTAGTCAGGGCCAGATAAGCTGGAGCACAGGCGGGCACATGCACTCACACATATGGAGGGAAGCACAAACACACATTTGTTACACTCATTTGATTGACTTACAAGCTGATAGTGCAGTTAACACACACTTTACTCTATATGCACATTTTGTTTTTGTGTCTACAGGAGTTGCATGAACTCCCAGATCTACATATATGCAGTCATACTTAGAAGAGAAGGAAATAAATTTAACACTCAGACATGCACACTCTTGCACATGATCCCTCCCTGTGCATTCACTGACACTCACAAGCCACTCCAGGCTCTGGTCATTTTCCTGTCATGATTTAAACAGTTGTTCCAAGGCCTCTTCCAGCCACCCATCCTCCTCCCTCCCTGTCCTCTTCTTCTCCCTCCCTCCCTCCCTCCTCCTTACTCTCTCTTTCTCTCATCTCGCCGAGAATGAAAGTGACATTTTTGAGCCTGCATCCCTCAACTCGCACTCTGTCGTGCTCCGGCTTGACAGCGGCACATTCAAGGCGGTGTCAGGCTGAAATTATACTGTCTGTGAAGCTCAGTAACGAGGCAAGGGATACAGACGCGCCGAAGAACAAGCACACCCCGGAGCTGCGAGAGTCAACCTTCGCCTTTGAAGAGTGATGAGAAGTAGTGGGAAGAATCAAGTGAATGAAAATGAGAAGGAGTGTTTGTTTTTATGCCACAGTTTATGGAGTCCGTTTCATCTGATAGTTCAAGATTGCAGGTTCAATACAAAGTGTGTGCGGGGCTTTTAATTTACTACAAGTGCAATTTCCCTTTTCGTGGCAACACTTTGATTAAACCAAAAGATGGGGTTGCGATTTGGATATGGTGTCACACTAATATAGCTATCATCTCTTTGGGAAAGACGCTGCAAGCAGGCATACTTAATGCGAGCTTGTGACAGTCTCCAAGAGCTCAGTTAGCTATGTAAATAAACCAGAGGATGACGTCACAGGCAGCAAAAAGGTTAAAAACACTCCAGTGAGCCTTCAGCTTCACATCACTGACAGCTGACACTGAGTTAACCAACAGCAGGAGCACTGTTTCGTCAGTGTGGTGCCTGCATGTTGCCGACTGTCACTCTCAGTAGCGGCACTGTTGCCCGTGCAACTAGGTTATGTTGTCAGAGGTTATGCTCACAACTGAAGCCCCCTTTGACCCCAGACTAATTACAGACAGCTTAGAATATGTAATGAAGATGGTGATATTAGTATCTGGTGTCAGCATTATTTGCACATGGAAAAACGTGAAGGATCTGGAAGCAAAATGAAGAAAGTAGGGCCTGTTTCTCTCACATTAGGGTAGTATAGCAGTATCATTTGAAGAATGTGGTGTGCATGTGACTCTTCCTTATCTGGCAATGAATGTGCTGTTGAGTCATTCCCTTCTATTCTGACTCAAATCATGTGCTACATACTGCAGGCTAATCTTAATGGAAGATTCTTACCCAATCCTCTGCCCATGACGAGCGCTCTCTCCCTGGCCAAACTGCAACTGCTGCTGACACAACTCGTGACACAGCCTGACAGACAGCCAAATGTAGACACAGACAGTGAGATAGAGGCAGAGAGAGGAGGGGGCCCGTGCATGCCATCTCTTAAGCCTTCTAAAAACAAAAATCTGTGGCGTATTTCTGCGCTTCTACCTTGTGACAGCACCTACCCCTTTGCATAAGCTGCCCCTACCGTGACCTACGGCATTCCAGGTCAAGGCTGAAGCGGCGGGGGGGAACAAGTTAGATTAGATGACGTCGGAGAGAGAGACAGGAACATGAGAGAGATTATGCACCCTGAGATGAAGCTAGAATTACAGTCAGCTGGATAGGGGCGAGAGGGTTTGGGATGTTGGTGAGCCTGGGAAAGTGCTCACAGTACGACTAGAGACGAAGGCTGATGTTGGAAACAAACTGGGGACACCTGAGTCTGATGTATCCAGGGATGAATCAGTCTGCTGGTGTAAACGACACGTTAATGTTCAACAGCAAAATCTGCAGAGTGTTAAAACTGTTACTAGGGACATTACTTCAAGGAAATCAATTACGCTGACGTACACATAAACAACTCCAGACGTTCCATAGTATCCACTTATGTTGTTCTGAGAATTCTGAAGATAATTTAAGCCAAATAAATATATTTGGCCTATTTTTTCAGGATTATACAGTGAAGCATTTAGCAGTAAAATAACCAGATTTTTCTCTCCAGAGTTCACACAGACAACAGCAGAGCTAAATGATCTTGAAATCTGGACTGAAGTTCATCAAGTAAACAGAAATACATCTCCTAACAAATGCAGTTTTTTTGCTACCTGCTGGATTTTTCTAACATATTTAATATAATAGCTTAATAAGTTGATACTATGTCAAAATGTTGTACTCTCCCCAAAGGGCCAAAAGTCGATTAGGGCACCTTATCATATTTTGCTTGTTCCGATTGTCTCATAACTCATTCATAGTATTTGTGTTCAGTGAATCTGTAGATATATAATGAGTTATTTAATGCATCTCCTGGCCAAATACTAGCTAGAAGCATGTGTTTATAGCCAGACTGAAGTTTGATTGCATTTCCATGATGCTTTACTATAAAAATAAACATTTCCGAAGTTGTTTTGCTGCAGTTGCACTTGGCTCTTGGACGGATTCACCCCCCACTCACAAGGCCCTCTTGAAACAGACTGTTCATCCATCCCTTTCCACAGAGTGGATGGAGTTTCAGTCCCATGACTGAGCTGCCAGTGAGGAATTGGCAAGCCAGCGAGTACTGGTTGGAGTCTCTTGACCGCCGCTCCCTTTCTCACTCGCACACTTGCCTTTATGGGGGGTATCAGTTCCTGATCTGCTCCACATGTCGGCACACAACGCCGGACCCCCCCCCCCCCCCGCTCTCACACACAGACACATGAGCAGACGTCACTTCTGTCTGCTTTCTAATGATATGTCATACGCTGCCTCTGCAAATCGAGACCATGAATGGGCTGGAAAAGTGGGGCCCCACACAAGTGTGTTAGCCCCGTGACGTAGCCCGTTTAGCAAGGAGGAAGCTTGAATGGAACGTGGACAGGCCAAAGATTTGAACTAGTCCAAGGAAGACAGATAGACAGAAAGAAAGAAAGTTTTATATAAAATGCTTAAATGCCAGATTTGTTGAAACTATCCAACGAAAAAAAATCTGTTTTTTAATTATTCAGCATAACCCTGCTAAACCTTCTGTGTGCTTCAGACTGAGCTGTAATTAATTGCAACTTTCAAATGCTCATAAGTTAGTGTCAAAGCAATGCTCAACGGGAAAGAAAGCCAACATGTTCAATCAGTACGTCCATGGGATCGACATTGAGATGTGTTTCGCTCCATTGTTTTTGACAGAGCACGTTCATATAGCTGTACAAGTCAACAGGGCTGGAGCTGGAGAAGCTTCGGTGTTAGCGTTGGGGATCTGCCCTTGCCCTTGGTGGACGTGTGTTTAAGACAGGCGGGCAGCTGTTGGCGCCGGCTGGAGGAGCTGCTTTAGAGGCAGGGGTCCATCCCGTAAATGGAGCCGTGTGGTTCTGATGGATCAGCACATCAGTTCCCCTCCTGCAGGGTCAAACAAATGGAGGGTAGCGCAGAGCCTGTATCACTCATGATGAAAGGAGCAGGGGAGGGAGAGGTGGAAAGGACTAGGATAAGGAGAATCATCCTTTTTTTTGAAGACGAGTCATTCGTGTCATTTCAACGAAAGTTATTCCTCATAATAGCTTTCAGTCTTCATTAATGCAAGAACAAGGTTGATTATGAAAATTTTAATAGCGTAATTATTTACCAGAATGCAGTTGATACTGTAGTTCTTCAGCACTGTCTTCATTTGCATAAGGTATTAAAACAGTCACGATTTCACCGGTAAACATAACCGTGAATCATTTGCACCAGTGAACTTTGCATCTTGTTTCTAAACATTGGCTGTACAGTATGTGCTGTAAAGTCGTATGGCGACACAAGATTTCCTGCACGCTCCTTAAATATTAATTCACTGTTGTTACATATTATCCTGTGTTTGAAGTTTGGAAAGGAGACATCGAATATTGCATGTTCGAAGAGCAAACAAATCCTCAGTGTATTAGT
The DNA here is from genome assembly GCF_022539595.1 of Amphiprion ocellaris. Taxonomy (NCBI): domain Eukaryota; kingdom Metazoa; phylum Chordata; class Actinopteri; family Pomacentridae; genus Amphiprion; species Amphiprion ocellaris. The sequence goes on from NC_072788.1 coordinate 9,760,248, forward strand.
GCAATACACGCAAAAGCGCATGCGTCACTTTGATCCTCTTCAGAATTTGCTTCTATTTGTAAGCATAGTGAGTCATAGTGCATGCTCACACACACAAATCTGAATTTGTACATTGTATCCTATCGGAACTCTGCGCTGTTACAACAGGTCCAAATCTGGCTTTGCAGGCAGCCAGGCACACATAAGACCACTGATAGAAAAAGCAGATTAATGTAAACGATACCAGTCTCATTGCAAAACCAAATCTTTTTGTGTAGACATGCTACATCAACCATCAAAATTAAAAAAACAAAACAAACTGTCCCCTAAAGAATAGGGTGAATTATTTAAGAATTTTTTATTTATTTTTTTTTTAGGCAACTGGAATTTCAGTAGGAACAGCAGCTCAGTATGCAGCGTTCAGCCTGCTGATAATTACATGGTCTGCCTCTGTATTTTGTGCAAACATTAACTTGCCTGGGTTGAAAAAATATCACTTATCTTGTGTCCAGATTCTTTAAGCACCATCCTGTCAGTAAGCAAATAGCAGAGTTGTTTTACAACAGCGTGAGATTTAACATTTAGATAGATCCACAAATCTGAGTTTGCTGTTTTATTCAGTGGGACATTCAGCATTTGTTTGTTGTGGTATTAGAAATTATGAATGTCAACTTAATACATTACCATGAATACAGGGTTGTTCCTGGCTCAGAATGGGCTTTTGGAGGCTGAAAATGCATGACAGTAAACATTATCTGTTTGCATACAATAAAGACAATGAATCTGTGTGACCCTATTAGACAGAAATAGACCATTTCTAACCATCCAAATGAAATCCAACTAACTACAAACAAAGCAAACTGTAAAAACAGAAGGAATTTCTGGATTTCCCATTTTTCTATTGTCCTTATACTTCTCATTTGTGACACAATGTTCCATCAATAAAATTAGTCAAGCTTAAAATCATAGTATTTCAACTAAATCACTTTATTCTTCGTGTTTTGTTAAAAAAAAATTCCTAAAAATTAAGCCTTTGCACAAAACATGTAAAACATAATAAGCAAAATATTTTGCACTCCTCAGCACAATCATGAAATCACTGGCAATTGTGACAAAAACAATTCAGGGATTGGCTGAACTGCAGGCTGTGTTTACATAGAGCAGATAGGAGACAGTCAAGTATGGAAACAGATTAAGATCATAAGAAGTATAATATGTATAATGTGTGGAACCACCATTGTTTTCTAGCATTGGCAATATCTTTGGACACTTGGAAAAATATTGTACATATTGATACCAGGTATATTTTTGTAAAACAAATCTAAGAAATTCAAGTTGAACTTGATTATCATCTTTACAATTTGTGGCTGCATTAAATACTTTTGAGTTTTCTCTACTTCTAGTCAAGGTTTCCATAGAGGTGCAGGACTTTGTATTGCAATGAACAGTGAACCCACAGTGAGTAAAATGTGACCGGAGCAAAAAACCCTCCCAAACCTCTAGTCAGTCAACCATACACACATAAAAAGCGGCTTTGACCAGGACATTTTAGTGAACTTCAGTTTACATGGATGGAGTCTTATCAAAAACATAAATACTCTCATGCAACAAAGGAAAATTAGGAGAAAACTGTTAAAAATTTCATCAAAGCTTGTCAAAGTTTGACACAGTTAATCACTTTTCGAGACGCAGAGTCCAGTGTGATTTTAATACAGCGGTTCATTAAGCAGTGATGACAGTGAGATGTTGATGGAGGGAGGACATCCTTCCCCCACTCTACTGCTTCATCACTCCATCCCTGTATTCTAACCAGCTAGTAATTTATATTGCATCATAGGCTCCCTGTCTATATAAATCAAGAGGCCCATCTATGAAACATATCTTTTTGATAAAGCCGCCTCTTCATCAAGGTCTTTTGACGCTCCGTTACTAACCATATTGATTTGTCCTCAGATTATTTTCAGTCACATGGGCGTTTCTATTTTTTCTCCTCTCTCTTTTTTTTTTGAAAGCATGACAGAAATGGATCTATGGTAATCATATTCCATCTGTGACACTGCGCTCGGTCCATTACTATACACTATTCTTGCTTAAGCCAGAGAATTTCTCTCTCTCTCTTCCTCCCGTTCTCTACAATCGTACCTTAATTGTGCTGTTAGAGAAGCAGAATCTAATTCCGAAAAAAGCATCTACAAGGTTTACCCTCCCTTACTATCTCTCCTACCTCCCCAGCTCACTCATACACACACACACACACACACACACACACACACACACACACACACACACACACACACACACACACACACACACACACACACACACACACACACACACAAACTTTGGTCGACGGCAACTCCTAGAAAGCAAACAGGCCTTTGGCTGGAGGAGCCAGATAGGAGCTGGTTGGCTCCCACCAATCCTTTATCTGAGCCAGCGCTGCACATCAATAACACAAACACCACCCTCCTCCCTCTCCTCCCTCCATCCTCTGTCACCAAACACCCTCCCCTCCTCCTCCTCCTCCTCCTCCTCCTCCTCCTCCTCCTTCCCCTCCAGCTTGTACTCCTCCACTTTTAATCTTTCAAAACAAAACGCCAAAGCCCCCCAAGAGAAACTGCATCAAGCTGAGAAAGTGATAAAGCGGTTATTTTATTTTTATTTACTTTTTCACGGGGTTGGAATTATTTCCACATTTCAATGTGCCTTCTTTTTTTCTTTTGGGTACCTTCCTGGGCTTTTGCTAATAACCTGTTGATCTGTGCTTCTGCTTTGTATTGCTTCTGTCAACTCAGACTGCGCCGCACAGAAATGGACAGACATAAATGTGACCGACATGAAGCGTTCTGACACATCAGACGCACAAATACTTTTTAAATGCCATCGTGTTGCTCGGGCCAGTGCTTTTGTTGTTGTGTGTGATTCTCACTTTGATTATGCTCCTTTTGTGTCCAGTGCTGCCTTTTATGATGATGAAGAGAGCAGGCTTTTTTTTGTACTTCAAAATAGAAGAGTGATAACAGCACGTATTCACCCAGAAATCATCTGGATGCAGCTCTAATTGCATTCAGGTTGTTTGATCTCTGTAGCCTGTAACCAATGAAACTCTTGTTACTTGCTAGATAGGAGCAATATCAGGATTTTTGCATGTGCACACGGATGATTTCTGGTTCTTTATTTTCACTTATTGGGCTCGTGTGGAGAATTTTAGCTCACAAAACATATCTTGCTGACCCCCAGATAGAGCAACCAGACAATTTCCCACGATCTTGAAATTTCCCTGTGAACATTTTGTATTCTTTTTGACTCTGCTCCAGTGATATTTCCTTAAAATGGCATGTGCCTGTGCATGTTCACGTAGCTGTGGGGTTTTTGCCTTAGGGGAGATAAAGACTACAAGACTTCCTGCAGACTCCTTGCGCTTAGAGAAAAAAAAAAGAAAAGAAAACCTCCTGCCCCAGCCAAATGTGCAGAAATTCTCCAAGAAAGCCTCTAAGCAAAAAAAAGAAAAAAACACAGAATTTTATTCCAAACTGTGTTGCATACATTGAGCACGAAAGCAAAAAAAAAAAAAAAAAAAATCTGCATTTTATACAAGACCTTAAAACCAGGCAACATGTCACTTAAGGGCACAAAGTCTCGCTGTAACTCTACTGAATCAAGGCAAAATGGCACACTAATCAACATTCCATTATTGCTATTTGCATATTTGATCCAGGATTTGTTCAATGGATTATACATATTACCTGCATGATGTTTAATTGCCTTTTTAATAGACTCTGTGATTAAACAAGGAAGTTGGGTTCGGCTGGTGGGAGAGACAAAATAGGAAGAGAAAAAAAAAGGTGCTGAAAAATCTTATTAGAACAAGTTGCTTGCATCCTGCAGAAGACTGTCTGAAGGTGCTGGAATGAAATAAAGCAGAGATCCGTCTTGTGATAGCGGCAGCAGTGGCTGTTCAAAATTCATTCATTTGCCTGGTATTTGTTTAAGGAGATTGAAGAGGAGGCTGCTTGTTCCCGTCACCGCAGAGTTTTATATCTTATCATGTTTTGACAGATGAGGGGCGTGAGGCAGTAGAATGCACACACTCGGAGTATTGTTGCATTGTGGGTGTGCGGATGAATGAAAGTTTGGCTTAAATGCAAAGTTTTCTTGGGACTTTTGAGCGGCATTGGGTGAAACTGTAACCGAGTTTACCTGGAAATACATGAGAATGATCACAATAATTGCATTTTAACACATGGATATACCTGACATGTTTTCTTTTTTTTTTTCTGTTTTGAACAAGTAGTTACAGTGAAAGAATCACAGGGAAACTTCTAGCTACCATTCAAGCATTAAGACAGAAACTCAATGTAGGAGGCTAATCACTAACTATGGACTCCCTCAACTCTTCAGCAGTGTTAGTGCCAAGCTGTAGGTAACCCAAGTGAAGCACTATAGGATTTCAAAGCAGTGTCCTGTGTATCAGGGCCACAGTGCATTTGAGGTTGGAAGTGGATTGCACTGGTTGTACTGTATGTCTCAGGATGGTATGCATTCCCTGGTGTTGGTTCAAGGTACATTCAGTCTATTCATCTTCAGAAATACCAGTTTGATTCATAGGTATTAAGGGCTGTACACATGCACACATACATAGACTATACATAGATTTGCACATCCGAACAGATGTAATGAAAACACATTAGTACACTGTGTCTACATGATCACACATAGTGATCTATCATGCGGCATTTCCTAACAAGGGAAAGTAAAAAAAAGAAAAATCTCTGTGAGGTCACCCTCTCCTACAGTTAGCGGCCAGTCACCTGTTCTCATTAATAAGGAAATTAATGTTGCATTCCGTTTCAATTAACCTTCCCCGGCTACAGGAGCAAGACTGGGAGGGAGGCCCAGGCACCCGCCGAGGTCAAGGTAATTGAATCAGAGGTACAGTGATCGCAAGGCCAAGGAGTTGTTGCCATGGCGTCGAGGGCAACTGTTAACCTGCCATTCGGATAGAGGCGGAGATTGTTGTGCGTCAGGTTGTGTTGTCGCGTTTCAGAGATGTGACAGTCATCATCAGCGAGATCAGCCTTTGTGACTATCAGGTGGCAAATTAGGCAGTTGTCAGGCTTGACGGTTGGTTGAAATAAATTTGCATAATGTGTGAAGCTGGTTCTAAGAATGCTTGCATGAAATGTTTAGCATTTGGAGTGACAGAATGAGCTTGGGACCTAAAACACAACTGATTTCGTCTCTCTGGTGTTTGTAAATCACATAAAAATAAGGAATGATACCATATTAAGTTTGAGTGAAGGTTTATTTCTGGATGGGTAAGTATAGAAATAGAGACACTCTCAAGTAGTCTGACTCACCGGACGTAGGCTTTGGTTATAAACAGACTATTTACAGAGGTTTTTTTTAGGTGGAGTTTTACGGTTCATTATCCATTTTAATTCCAGTCCTCATCTTCCTGCGTGCAAATCTTCGACCAAAACTATTTCACCCACCACTATTTTGAAGGAACAACGAAACTGCATCTGTCTCTTAGCTTTGCCAAATTCGATTGTGATTGGTTTAAAGAAATAAAAACAAGCCAGAGCATTTTATTCCGCTAATGAAGTGCAGCCAGACCATTATGTACTACAGAATGGACTGGCTAAGTGAGACTAAACCCCAAACAACCTCGTATCTGAGGATTTGTTTCCATTTTGGGCAATTCTGCAACCAAATATGTCCACTGAAGTAGAAATCAAGGAGACCAGAGTTTGCGTCTTGTCACAGCTAGAGCTAACATTTGCATATTAAAATACTAATGCTACCATAACCTATGTAATGGCCTGGCCTTAACCATTTTTTATCCATACTGGGTCTGCCATAACAATCAACTTTCCATGGCAATGATTACACCGAGCTACAAGATGGAAATTCTAAAGATCCTGTCCAGTGAAAATCAAGTGTTTTACCTTGTCAACATGTCCATATGGTGTTTTTTTATGTGCTGGAAGACACATCATAAGTGAAACAAACAGTCAACACTATAGCTGAGGTTTTCTACCCTGAAACTGCAGCCAACTGATGACATTCCTAACAGCAATGTAACAAACTGATGGAACTGATCCTGTCTGCTCATCATTCTTCTTCAGAATCAGCTAGGACTTGTATTGCCAAATTTGTCCAATAATACAGCTTGCCATTGTGCAGCATAAAGTAGTTTTACAGTGCTGGAAGTGAACTGGTGGAGTTGCGTCTAAGGTGTTTTCGGGATTATTTTCATGGGAAAAACTTCAAAATATTTAAGATTGATCCATGGAAATGAGTTTTTGAGGGAGTTTAATCAATGACAGAACATTTTAAAAAATGCTGTCATTAGATGTTGTGCACTTCATCCCCCACTCTGAACTCCTCCTGATTACCTGTGAGCATTACAAGGATGTCACACTGTATGGCTTGGAGAAAACAGTAACTGTAATCCACTTAGCAATTACGCTTCCTCCAAAACACATTTGGCAAAGAAAAATTAAACATATTTCGTTGGACATTGGTTTGTCTTGTATTCTGTCACGATGCAGACAGTGACAAACATGATTATAGCCTTTTAGCGCTATTAGTAATGCTGTTTTGGTATTACTGCTCATGTTTTGCACAAAATATGTCTGCTTGTGCAATTTCCACAGGACTGTGTTGTGTTTGTTGCTTTTTTTTTCCGAGTCTGCTTTTGTTACTGTGAGATTTTCTCCACCTTTTATCCACCTCTGTGTTTCCCGGGCTCCTCTGGTGTGTCTCTGATGATGGTTGTCTGCTCCTCGATTGCGCTGCTGAGCATTGGCCAACAGTAAAACACACCTGGGTGTGTCCAGCCATCTGATGAATGACCCTGCGGCTGGCGGTCGGATCGATACGAACGGTGTGTGTTGCGCATGCACGCGCCAGAACATGTTGGGGGTGTGAGACGAGCCGGCGCATTCTGCTGAGCTGGAAATCCCATTAAATCCTCGCTACCACACACACACACACACACACACACACACACACACACACACACACACACACACACACACACACTTTTTTTTTTTGCTTTAACACACTACTTCCTCTGCTAACACACATTAGTAAACACACCCACTTGCTATCTATGTCTTTACTGACACACACCAGCCCACACAGATTTCAAAACTGTGTACCTACACACACAACACAGGCTGTACCTTTGTTGAAGGAGGCCGGCTATAACTCACTGCTCTCCTGTACTGTACCAACTAGAGCGATGCAAAGCTGATGCTCTCCTCTCGCTCCCGTAACACAACCAGGCAGAACCCTCAGATCTTCTGCTTTTTGTCAGGGAAATGTCAAAACGCCTGTAACGGCGGTGCTCATGCAGCACAATATGTTTGTTTGTATGTGCTGTGGCGTAGTGATATGGATACTATGACTCACGTCTCTGCAGGCACCCAGCAGGTCTTTTTGGCAACATGCAGCTCCGTGTGTGTATTTGTAAGTCCGTGTGTGTTGTGTAAGCACCCACCTTGCCGCCCTTATGCCTGAGAGTGTGTGCAGCATTGGCATTCGAAAATAATCTCTTTCTATCTGTCTTCATGTGCTTATCCCCCTTCCTCCCCTTCGCTTGATCCCCCCCTTTCCAATCCTTGTCTCTCTTTCTGCCTAACACCTTCAATCCACCTGTTTCCCTCCATCCTGCTTTTGTGTACCGCTCTCTTTTTGTTGATCTCGCTTCATCTGTCATCTCTCCCCCCTTTTCTTCATCCCTCTCTCCATCCAGAAGCCCCTAGCGTGACATTCTATCTCTGACACATCATGCATGTCCTGCTCCGATGATGCCAGCGCGCTGACAGATCAGCCACATTGTGTGTCATCTGGCTGGAGGAGGAAGAGGAGGAGGAGTGGGATGGGTGGGGGACATATAGACAGGGATGATCACCCACTCCCTCCATTGCCGACAACTGGCCGGCTGAGTCGCAGACAGTTGTGTTGTCTGAACTCCCAGAGGTGGCCTTTAGGCATGACTAGAGCTTTTTTATTTGATACCACACAGGTTTTGCTAACCAACATCCATGCAAATATCAATGAGAGAATAAATAGTGAAACGTGACTTGCAGATATACATTTAGCATAAACAAAGTGCTTCCAAGTAACTCTTCATTACAGCCTAAAGATCTCTAAAAAATAGAGAAATTCTGCAAATATGTTCAAGCATTTTGGCTCAGTAGCTATTGTTTTAAATGTGCTCAATTAATAACAATGACTTCGCTTAAAATTTTATCAATTTTTAATGAGGTTGCCATAATAGAAAAACATCATGGCATTTTCAAAATATAAAGGTTTCCTCTTGATCTTCAGTTTACGATGATTTTCCATTGCAAACTTGAAAATCAAAACTTGCCAATTAAGGACAACAGAACTGGGGACCACTGATGTTCACACTAAACTTTGGTAATATGATCAGCAATTATACAAATACACTAATTAGTCTCAGCAAAAATAACAGCAAAAAAGGCTAAATACTACAGCAAGAGAGTCGTTACTGTTTACCGTTCTGTGCTTATCCCATCCTTTTTTTTCTTCTCTTGCTTTTCTTCCACGTCATGCTGGTTTGCATTTATGTACCTGGAACACTTTGATAAACTTCCATGAATGAGTGAATGCATGTCCTCCACCACTGCACACATGCATAGACGCACATGGATGCATGTGTGCAGTTATACATAATGCATATGTGGAATGCCAGGGCTTACTTATCCTGTCATTGGCCGCAGTGTGGACGACTGGCTCGGTCTCATCTCTGACCTTATGATCTGCCATGGGATCACACCAGCACTTAAATGCCTGCTAGTCAAAGCAATCCTATCTGTTATGTCACGCAAGGTCGGGGGGCTTAAAGGCCTCCCCTCCCCTCCCCTCCCCTCCCCTCCCCTCCCCTCCCCTCCCCTCCCCTCCCCTCCCCTCCCCTCCCCTCCCCTCCCCTCCCCTCCCTCTCCCGATCTACCTTAGCCTTCTGTAGTCCAGTGAATCCCGTATAGTATTCCCAGGACATACTGCACACTTTCCCACAATAGCTAACCTGAATCTGGTTAGACCAGCTGTGTTACTTCTATTACAAGGCACCTGTGGAGTACTAGCATGTAGTGTGTCCTTCCATGCTCTCCTGACATTTTCTCCTCACTCCTGTCCTCACTTACATGGTGTTATGTTGAAATTGGCTTTGTGGAGTTGCCACTGTTACAGCAGAAACTCTGGAAAAGATCAAGTCGTGTCTGGTTTGGACTGAGCTTTGCGACCAACAGATGACAGATTTGCCACCCTAATCTATGAAAGTTATGTATCCTTATAATGCAATATAATTCTGGGATCTTATTTTATTCTTATTGAAATGTTTTGTTTTTGGTTTTTTGCTGCTGCATGATGATGAGTTTGAACATTAAAAAAAAAAAATAGTTGGATCCCAAAACCTGTTGGCAAGTTTGAAAGGCATGTGGTCTTCAAAAAAATCCACAAAAAATACAGCATTTATCAGAATAACAAATTGTAGAAACAAACAATAGTTAAATATTGACAATCCACAATCTGTGACAATTGGCTCTGTCAGGAAAACTAACCCAAGCTAAGCTTAAATTTGTGACATTTGATCAAAATCACTTTGTGTCTCATTCAAAAATAAATCATTTGCACTAACCACATTCTGTAAAAATCTGAAAATTTTGTGCTCCTCAGTGCAACAAAGAATTCATGAATGACTCTGCTGCAACCAACAGTCATGTGACAAAAAAATGGAGAAATTTTTTTTGGCTCATCTGGCCAGAACTGCAGACTGTGTTTTACAAAGAACAGAGAGGACACAAGGATGGAAACAAATGAAAAATGTAATTAAATATCTGTAGTATATAGAGCCACTTTATTTTCACTATTGTTAACACTTGTGGTCACCTGAGGAAAAAATAAATATTAATTACAGCTTTTTTCAATTTTTATAAAGTAATTAATCAAACATATTCAACATTTAAAAAAAAATATTATGGCATTCTTGCATCACCAGCAGAAAAATACAAGCAGCTGCTAAAACTTTGTCCAACAGGTGCACTTATCAGTGCACAGGAGTGGACTTTATTGGATTTCATAGATTAAATTGTAATGTAAACCTTCACACTTGTATGTTGGACCTTTGGAATGGGACACTGAACAGAGCAACTAAATACTCATCATATTATAGTTGTCACTTGTCAAATACATATCATTGGGCTGATGTTTGAAAATGACAAAGCTGTAATATGTTGTCCTGTGCTTTACATATAAACACGTGTATGCACTTGCAGACCCACATGCACACACAAATTTACCACCATCAGACGCTGCCCTTGCCACTCTCTCCAAAACTACGCAATGCGTGACTTCAATTGCATCAGCTATGTGCCGATGCAGTTCCAAGAATCCATTGTTTTTGTTTAACATTGTGTTTTGACCATGGCCTGAAGTGACATCTACTTTCTGTCTTCTCCTTCTGTCTTCTCCCTCACTATCTATGTCACTTTCTTCCCCCGGAGCTTCTTTGGTAGTAGCCCGGACCCCTTTGCTCTCTTTAAACCGACTGGATTTGTGCCTCCATAATGAACTCAGTCAGTGGAAGAGAATGAGCAGGATTAATCCAGCCAACGGCAACGGAGGGATTTGATGATGTCATCTGTATGAATGAACCAGTTAGCGGATTATTCGCTCCGAGGTGGAAGCGATCCAAATAAATGAATGTGAACGTCGGGGCAAACGGTGGAAGAGTTGGAGAAGGAATGTTGAAAAGGTACATTGTGCTTTTGAAACCGAAAGGTGGATGAAACGAAGAAAGAAACGAGCCAGGAAAAGATTGTAGGGCAGCACAAAGGAAAAGGTAGAAACACAAAGTGAATAAGTGAGGGTGAAAATGATTGATGGATGAGCCGAGGGAGACAAAAGAAAGGACAAATCAGTGGAAGAAGATATAGGTTAGTTTCAAACCTCCGTCTTTCCATCTGTCAGGACAAATGGCATGGTGAGAGGTTGGTCTGGGCAGACAGTGCTTAGTGGGAGGTGTCAGCTTTGAGCTATGGGAGTGCTGCAGGAATCTGTCCCGGAGGCCCCAGCTGTGGCAATCACTGCTCAGTGGGCCGCTAGGCCAGAGCAATCAGGCCACCAACAAGCCATCAGCTGAGCTCTCTCCTTTCCCTGTGCGTCACCCACCTCTCCCATCACTCTGATCACATGTATAGTCCCGCGACTGTGCAACATCGCTGTTGATTCACACACCTGGCATTACAATGCATTTCGAGTTGCATTTGTTGTAAACATGGGCTAAAAGATTTCTGGTTTAAAAAAAAAAAAATCCCTACAAATCACCTCTATAAACAAAAACTGAAATGCAAACACCTTACATTGCTTGTCATTGGAACAAACCGTAGCTCAGATATAAATATAGAGAGGGTGCCATAGTTGCCACATGTGCATGTAGCAGGTAGACACAAAAGCGATCATTACAAAAGTGTACATGTAAGCAAGTAAAACACACTTGCAGTACATATTTGTGCACAAAAGTAACATACCATTTATCACAAATGTACCATCACAGGTACAGGTAATACAGGCCCCCTGAGACCAGATTTGTTCCTTCTGAACCTCCATAAAGGGGTATTTTCTGGATTTTTGAGAGTAAAAACTTGTACCCCGCCGACCTAATCTAAAGACATCCATCTAATATGCTGTAGATATGCTGTAGAGGAGCAGCATATCTATTAATCCTGTGTATCTGGCACTGTATTATGTTTTGTATTCCACTGCAGAAATGTTGTCATGTTCGTTTAAAACAGCTGAAGTTAAAAGTCGAAATTCGTTTTAGTAGCACACTAGATTTTTCAACAGCATACGAAGGTCTCAATCAGTAGCACTGATTCAGTTCTGGTCCAGCTTACCTAAGTGGTCCATCAAATACAGTTATTCCTAGAAGCTACAGTAAAAAAAATTAAGCAGGGCTTCTCCTTTAGGTTCTTGGAGATAATTCACCTCTGAATCATCGGTGAAACATCTTCAAGAACCTAAAAGAAAAGTACTTCTTTATCGATGCTACTAAGATTACCATGACCTGAAGTACTGACAATTTACATAGACACATGAGATACATGCTCAAATGTTTACTTCTATTGCTGGTCTATTTACGCCGTCAGATTGGTGGGGACATCTACATATGTTGTGGTATAAACCTCTGTTCACAGGAGAAGCTTCTGGTGCAATTCTTTATTCAAGCTATTACTATCTTAAAGTGCTTTGGAGGAAGTGCATGGCTCTATATGCTCTACAGAAGAACAAGTTTGTGCTGTACATAATGTTATAATTCAGAGGGAAAAAGCTGCACTTAAAACCACCCCTGGGTAATCCATTTAAACTTGTGCTCTAACTCCAAAAGAAAGATCTGAAAGAAAGGCAGATGTACAGATGCATATTAAGAATGCCTTCCTGCTCTTTCCCTCTCCCCTCCCTCTCCCGTCTCCCCCTTCATAAAGGTCCTAATGAGTTGTCGGTGGAGCTGAGGCAAGACATCCGTAATGTGCCATGAAATATGTAAGCCAGGCCTTTTGGAAAGTATGTCTGTTTCATGCACCCCCACTCTCCTCCTCCTTTCTCCTACCTTTCTCCCACTTGGAGAAAGAGAGGAGGTTCCTTCTCTGATTAATGTGCTCGGCAATGGCAGCAGGGGCAGGTAAGGGGGCGTGGTGCAGTCCAGCATATGAATCCATCCCGACACCCTCCCTTTCCCCCTAATTAGATTATTGGACTGATGAGGTAGCACCAAAGATTAAGTCCTTCATCAGTTCTGAGAAGGGAGGAAGGGGGGTAGAAAAGAAGAAGAGACCAGGGGGAGGTGCACCATCCACTGTTCGTCCTCACTACATCCATCTGCCCATTCGTTCCCCTGGTGCTTCCTAACTACTGTAAATCTGAAAAACAATAGCAAGTGGTCAGCGAGGAACTGCAAGGTTGTAATTATGAGAGTGATCTATTCTAAGGCCTTGTTTTGAAACGACTGGATGAAATGTGAATCTTGAAATTGTGCTCGACTTCCAGTTCAGATCTCAAGGAATGTACTTTTAGTGGGTCCATCTATTTTGGCTGGAGCCTGTCCCAGCCGACCGAGGGCAAAAGGCAGGGTACGCCATGGACAGGTCCTGTTTAGGAAAGCATTTTGTTTAATGCAGGGATAATGAATATCAGAGCTGTTTCTTGCAGCGTGCTTAAACCGGCATATGTCACCAATTTGAACTCCTGTCCTCAGCCTCAACTTTTCCAGTCATCCAGCAGGCTTATAAATTACCACTGGATGCATGGTGGAATTTTGGCTTTGCAGTTCACAGAGTGGCTGGCGGCCACCACCTCGCATCATGCATCAACTTACATGTACAAATGTGTGCACTAGCTTAGTACAAGCAAGACTCTGACCCCTCTGTTGGATGCAGGCCCATCTGCGACTGAGGGAGCTGGTGGTGTGATTGGAGGGTTTGGGGGCAGCAACTGCAGACTGCTTTGAGTGCATTTAGCCTCACAGGTTTCTCCTGGCTCCTGCATAGACATGAATGCTGTGCCTCAACAATGAGACTATATTTGAATTTATATATGGCAGTGTACATGTCATTACTCAAGTGTAGGAGAGCCCTTTTAGAAAACCTCTACGGGTTTGCCCTTTTGCCTGTTTTTAATGCGGTCGTGCCACAGTCTAACTTTGGCCAGCACCTCTTTTCCTAAAATATCCTTAGAATTATGACTTATGATGTGTTCTCTGAACATAAGACCCTTGATGTGTTGTCACACCTCTCTCTCTTGATTGCAGTGTCACCATTTTATGAGTCTCTTTTCATAGACTGGTGCAGTTGGTGTGCAGTTGCCAGCACGACTGACAAGTCAGCCAATGTCCTTGGCTAACGTAGCTGAAACAAAAGGTCTTACTGCTCATGACACAAGCCATATTTCACCTTGTCATTTTACCTCTTTTTTTTTTTTAAAGGGATCTGTGATACACATGGTAAACACATTTTCTTGTCTTAGTTCTATTGTCTGTATAGAGTTGCATGTACTGAATTGGTACCAGTGAGCCATACAACATTCTTTGGTTGTTTTTTCATCCAGCACTGACAGGTTGCTGTGTCTATGCAACTTATTTATGACCACTGTCCATCATGACACAGTGCCTGAGCTTCTTTGTGCATATGTTGGTGTGTTGCATGCCTTTGAAGCAACTTCTTGGATGATCTCCAGGAAAGTTTGCAGGGTCGTGTTACGACATGTACAGTACGTATGTGCACGTGTGTGAATGTGTCAGCTCAAGGGCAGTGTCCTGAATTTACCGTTACACATATGTATGTGCGTGCACATGGTGTGTGCGTTGATGGAAGTGACTTTAAAAATAGTTATATTTTATGAAGGATTCCAACTGAGAAATGTCATTTTAGGGTGTTTTTCTTTTCTTAGGCTGGCTTTGTGCCAGAAATCGATTGGCTTAGTGGTGTGCTAATTTGTCTTCACCACCTTAAATGGTTGTTTCCAAGACATGTTCCCGGCACCTCTGAAGAAACATATTTAGGCTTTTATGAAGTTTAACTGTCTGCCAGTGTTAAGCATTCTCAGAGACTAAAATATAGCAAATGTTAGCAGTTTGTCAGCGGAAAAGCAGCTTACATGAAAGCAGGTCTTTAAAAATGTAATTTAAAGAACGGTAAAACAGTATGGAAATTGTGAAGTGTTTGTGAAAGTAAGCATTAGCATTGTTATCAACTTCCAGTATTTGTACATTCACATCACTTGCTGCAGCCTCTGCAAATGTAATGTGTTTGCTGGTGGGTGTGTTTCTGTGTGTGTGTGTCGAAGTGTGTTTCTGTAGGCTATTAGGCCAGAGGGGATGGTATCAACTGGAGCTTCCCGGGAAGATTTCCAGGAATGTGTGTGTGTGTGTGCATATGTGCACATGCACAGACACACTGTTTTATGCTTATGCTTGTACTGTGCTGAGCGGTTGGTTGATTAAAGACCTTGCCTGATCTTTTTTTAACTTTTCCCTGCATTGCTCACATTGTGACAGTGGCAAGCATGTAACATCCAGTTCACAAAAAAAATATCATTAGCAGTTGAAACTGGAGGGTGCTCTCATACGATTTCCATGGCCTTGTCCAGATGCTTAAGTTTGTGGGTGTGTGTGGAGCATCTTAGATGTCATCGCGCAGCACCATGAGTTATTAGATGGTGACAATGTTACAGCACCTCAGTCTGCTGTAGAGGCAGTCCAGCGTCCAGATATGGCCTCGGTCAAGTAAGCCGATACTTTCAGCTTATCACAGCCAAGTTGAAGTAGTACATAGTAGCACAATATGTCTCATAGGACAGTACATACTGTACGTATTCAATCAAGGAACAGTGTGAAAGGGCAGCAGAACAAGTGTTAATAGCCTTTCAAGTTGTAAGAACATACATAGAGTTCCTAGGAAAAGTATTCACCTCCTTTGGAAGACTTGTCCTTTGATAGCTTTCCAACATTGAGTAACAAAGTTTCAAAAAAGACTGTTTCATGTCAAAGTGAAAGCAGATTTCTACAAAATGTCAATTATTCAAAGGTATAACATGTAAAATAAGTGATTTTGTAAGTATTTACCCCCTTTAAAGTGACTCACCATTTTTAACACAGTTGGTGCTAGAAGTCTGACAACAGTGAATGTGTCTTAAGTGAGTGTAGTATCAAGACGCCTGTATCTGGGAGGTCCAGTCACTGGTTAATCAGTACTCCTCCCTATAACTACACCATGAAGAAAAAAATAACACTCCATGCAATTCTGTGAAAAGGTTATTCAGAAGCATAAATCAAGGGATAGAGACAAGAAAATTTCTAAGTCACTGAGTATCCCTTGGAGCACAGTTGAAGCCATCATTAGGAAATGGAAGGAATATGACACAAATGAGTGACTAGTGAAGGAGGCCACCAAGACACTTATGAGTCTCTGAAGAAGTTAGAAGCTTCAGAGACAAAGGTGGGAGAGACTGTGCATGCAAAAACAGTTGTGTATTCTTCACCGGTCGAAGCATAATGGGAGAGTGACAAACAAAAAGCCGCTGTCGAAAACAAATAATAACAATGTTCAACTCGAGTTCACTCAAAGGCATGTGGGAGACTGAAGTCAACTGGAAGAAAGCTGTGGGGGCTGATGGCACCAAATGCATCTTTTTTGCCTTCAGACTAGACATTTGGCGAAGTTTGCCGGACACCAAACACTGCACGTCATCACAAACACACCATCCCCACCATGAAGCATGGTGGTGGCAGCATCATGGTGTGGGAATGCTTATTGACAGCAGGCCCTGGAAGACTTGTAAAGGTTGAGGGTTAAATTGAATGCAGCAACAAAAGCCCAATTAAATTGAACATGATTCATTGTTGGAAAGCGAGAACAGGGAAAACTTCCAACTGGGATAAATACATTCTATAGGCACTGTAAATCAGTCACACTGTTCATAAAGCTGAGCTACTGATACCAATGAGTGAATGCAACTTCTCTGCTCTTTCTGAACTAATTAATTGCTCCATGATACCGTAGATTTGTTAGACTTGGTTATCTCACATTATTTTGTACAACCAGAATCCAAATGTGAACTAATTGCCAAATATTTAATATAGAATTTCTTCAAAGTGAAGCTACTGTCTAGCTTCAAAAAGCATTTAGCTATAAATAATAGAAAGTACCTCAATACGTTTACTCAAGCGCTGACCTTAGCTACAATTTTGAGGTACTTTTACTTGACTTGAATACATCCATTTTATGGTACTTTATTCTTCCACTCCACTAAATTTCATAGTACTTCATTCTCCACTACGTTCATTTGACAGCTTTAGTGACTTTTAAGATGAAGATTTTGCACAATGGATAATATAAAAAGCTTCTGAAAGACAACACACTGACACACAAAGATTAAACTAGTGGTTTTCAACCTTTGCGGCCTTTGAAATCTTACAGAAAGCAGTGTGTAGACGGTACCATTTCAGATGTCCCTGAGTTATTAATGGCACCACCAAATCATGTCTTTTTCTGAAATTTATTACATAATTTCATTCCAATAAAATGAAATTCAAATGAAACAAAAAAAGAAAATCCGATTAAAGAAAAGTCTAAAAACACAAAACAGATCCGCTGTCTGTGTAAATAAAATTGTATATAAAGTAGTTCCAATTAGCAGTAACTACAACAGTAACATGCTGCCGACACACTGAAGCTTCAGTGGTAATAACCTATTCATGTCATATATAACTGGACCAAACCAGTACTTTTACTTCAATGCTTTTACTACATTTTGAAGCTAATATTTAGGCTAAGATTTTTTTATGTAGGACTTTTACTTTTCGTGCAGTATTTGTACATTTACTTAAGTAAAGGTACTACTTTTAGCAACGGAAGCAACATTTTAAGCTGGATGAGTGGATGTTTTTTTTCATTTTCCAAAGCTCTTCAGGATTCAGAATCTCTCTGTATGTTTAATTCACACAGGCTTGTCTCTAAAGCAGTTTCTAATTGTTGATCTGGGAGACTTTCATGCCCATCCAAGCCTTGGAAGCGCTTCAACTCTCAGCCACCAAACATGCACGTTTAGAAAATGAATGTGACTTTATTTTTGACTCTAAATAGCCCCACTTTCCAGCGTTATTTTACCAAACCACACAGTGATCCATGCAGCACAGTCATGTTTCCAACAGCAGGACATGGATGGGCAGAAACAGGGACATTCCCTGATTTCCACCTGAGATTTCATGCTCATCAGAGCTGAGCTCTTTATGTCATTCACTCATAGGCTGTGTGTTTTGTTGTGTAACTGCACAACATGAAATGTGTGAAAAGAGAGCGAGAGAGAGGAGGAGAGCACTCTCCCCTCCAGCTGTGTGTCTTGGGGAAACATGCTGCCGAGATCCGTGGTGAAAATAAAGGAGTGCGGGGAGTGTGTTTTTTCCATTTGCTGCCCCACCACCACCACCACCGCCACCACCCCACTTCCGTCTCCCACTCTCCCCAGGGTTTCAATTACTGTCTCCCTTCACCTCTCATTAGCACGAGCAGGCCGCTCATTCTTAATGCTCATGCACACACACACACATGCACAAACACACATAAATACGAAGCGGAACACACATTTGAACTCAAATGGAGCATAGTCAAGTCCTACACACACTCCTCGCTAATTCTCATATGTTCCATGTTGAGGTCTGTAAATACAACGCTGTGGTTTCCCCTGTGTCTGTAACTTGTGCGAAAGGTGCCACTGATAAACACTAGTTCCCCTGCATCATTCATATTCATCATTTTCTATCAAATTCAGAGCATCATACTTGGAACCACTGAGCATTTTGCATGATTGATGGTGTTAATTATCGCCGGCTGATGTTTCACTTTCTTTCTCAAGGCAGATAAAGTTCCAGCAAAATGGTGAAAGACAGCAGCGATGACGTGCTTTATGTCGCCGTGATCACTTTGGCAGACTTATGTCGGCATCGTGTAATCTCAATATTATACTGATTTTGCATTTTTAAAGTTAAGCAGGCTTTTTTCTCCCCCCCTCTGAAATCCTCAGTGAGAAGTTATCAGCACTCTGGATGCATAGTTACGTTTTAGACAAATGCATTTGAAACACATTTTTGATGCAGTCTCCAAACTTTGAGCAACTGAAAATAGAAGTAAATCCATAAACTGCCCCAAATTATAACAGATAATACCTGTGCCGATTTCTAATTACCTTTACCTCACAGCAGAAAACCCTTCACCCTGCCCACACACAGCTGTCAGTGGTCCCCGCATCACTCTGGTAGACAAGAGAAAGGGGCCTTCTGTTGAGACATCTGAGTTAGCCAGCAGGCTAATTCTGCTAATACAGATTAGCTCCCATGGGAACTGCTGTATTGATTGGACAACAAAGGCTTGGAGAAAAACGCTCCAACATTCAATTATCCACACCGATAGACATAATGCCATTCTACTCCTCCCTCTTTCCCCTCCCTGCCTCCCCCTTCCCCCTGTCTCTTTCTCCTTATCCCTATTTCTCTACTGGAAGAATCAGTGAGGTCTGAGGGGAGCAGACAAACAAGCAGGTGTGTGTGTGTCTTATCTGATTGTGATCCTATCTTCGAGTGAGAGCGGCGGAGTGTTTGGGTGTTTTCAGTCTTCACTCTCCCTCCCTCCGCCCGTCTGGATCGCTCAGTTTTTTATTCAAATTTCCATTGTTTGTTTATTTCAACATTTACAGATTCAGCGTCGGACGTTCGGGAGAAATTGTGTTAATTCCACTCCTGTGCATCAAGTAATGATAAGGATATAATGTCAACATGTGACATATGCAGTCCTCAGAATAGCCTGATTTCCCTTGAGTGTACAATTGTAATGGACTGTTTGTGTGTACGTATGCGCGGAAATGTTAACTGGGAGAATGAGGGTATGGGCGGTGTGTTGGTTGCATTCTAATCAGCTGATTCTGACAGGGAGTGACCAGTGCATGCAATTAATACCATTTTGAGGATATATCACCCTAAAAAGAGCACCAGATGTGTTTTATTCAACACTTTATGCTTCCTCTCACACCAAAAAATGCCAATACAGCCTGAATAGCTCATCTGTTTCCAGCATGTGTGTGTGTCTATGTGTGTGTGTGTGTGTGTGTGCAATGCGTCAAAATCAACTGAGCATGTTTGCTTTAGCCGTGGCTCTGCACCCTCTTTACACAGTGGCAGCGCTAGCCCGCTCTCATTAGCTCCGACCATTAAAGCTAACTCTGATTGCCTGCGGTCAGAGATGTGCGCCATTCAGCTCCTATTCCTTGGGATGCTGAGAGGTGAAGGCTCCTCATTTCCCACAGCCAATGACACGTGAAGGCGGCACAGGTAACAGATGCATCCTCAGAGTGTGTATAAGAACGTGCACGCTAATACACATGCAAAAGTTTCTGTCACGTGCACGCGCCCAGGTCATCACCATTAGACGAGCGTGGCGGTGCTTGAGTGAGTGAAGTAAACGACTCATGATCTGAGAGAATTATTAGCTAATGGCTGGAGCATGTGGGAAGAGTGTGATCTCTCAGAGGGAGATGAAAAAAGAGAAAAGAGGTAGAAATGGGGAGGAGTGGAACAGGAAGGTAGCTAAAGGAGTATACTCAAAGACTACTATCTCACTTGGATCAGCATCAATGGCTTATATTCATGTATGTCACCTAATGTGATACTTGATTGGTGAGCCAAAGGCCTCTTTTCTGAAATGCCAAGGCTTAGGAACAGGTGAGAGAATATTCTTATAACGGGGGCTGCCATATTGCTTGTGCCTAATTTATTTCCCATTAGAGAAAATGTTAACAAAGCATTAATGAGCTGCTGACTACATCATCCTCACTTTAAAGCACTATGTCAAGGGAACATCCGGTCCCACTTTGTATGCCATTATAGTCTTCTGAGCTTAATGTGCTACGCAGCAACATTTCCACAGAAAATTAGTTTCACTCAACACCTGATAAGTTTTCAGATACTACAGAGTAAGTCAAGTTATAATGTACTTCCATGCTCTGTACACAACTTAATTGCTCAGCAAAACAAACAATGACTAAAAATAAAAACAATCCCATCCTGCCTGAAAAATGTCTTCAATGTAACTTTACATTGATGCTTCCTTTAGAAAGTGTGGATCTGGGAAGTTTCTCACTCTTATTCCACTCCCTCCTCCAGCTTACCTAACTCTCTGTTCAAAATATCTAAGTATTTTTCGCCACACAATGGCAAATTGTAGTGTAATTCAGTATCCTGAAACCAGTTCTGACCAAATAATGATATGTAAAACCCCACCAGGAAAGGATTGGCACCTTAGGTTTGTGACCCGATGGACAACTTAACAAGGTAAAAAACTTGATTTGCATCAGACGGTATCTTTAACAGGCACAATGTATTTACACATGACAAATGCCTGCAAGAACATAAACATGGTAAACCAAATGCCTGCTAAACATCAGCACGTTAGCTTTGTCACTGGACATGTTCTCATGCTAAAGTTGACAACTAACTTTAAATACTACTATTTTCATCGAGTTGCTAGCATGTTCGCATGTGGTTGTACATGCCCTGGAACTTTTGCACTTGCAGACCATAAAATCTTGGCAAATATAGTCAAAAATCATTAAAAAAAATCAATGCCAACTACAGTTTAAACCCAGTATCACTGAAGGTTTTGTGTCAGCTAATAGAATTTTCATAATCAGTCTTTTGTACCTAGACTTCTGCCCCGAGCCTCAACTACACCATTGCCACTGGTCAGTGATGTCAGTCCAGCATGAAAAGACAGCAGCATATCACACTAGCGCATCACCTCTTTCACAACCTCCCAAAAGTAATTTCAGGGTTAGGCCAAAGGAGCCAAGTTGTCCAAATGAAAAGGCCCTCGATGAAGAGAGGAGGCCATTCCCAAGAAGCCGAATTGACTGTTGCAAACAAGAGGCATGACCAAGATGAAATTGGCTCACCTGAATCCGTTCCTGGGAGGGAGGGGGGAATGGAGAGATGAGAGGATGGTGAAAGCATGACAGAGACTGGCAAAGAGAGACGCAAGAAGACAAATGAGACCATGAAAGAGAGAAAAAAGCAACAGGTAAGTTGGGTGCAGATGTGGGTTCAGGGCCGGTAGAAAGGAAAAAGAGGAAGAGGTGATATTATACAGACAGAGAATAGAAGACTGAAGTTTGCCGTGTTGTTTGTTGTTAGTAGTGAGAGTAATATCCATTTTATCATAATCTCTTCACAAGAGAATACCCATACCCCTTTCATCATCAATAATAAAACCTCATCCCAGAAATCAAAATGAAATATTTACAACTCATCTGCTGTGTACACTCTGGCACTGGGTGAAATCTATTCATACACATTTAGATAGTAATATTTCTGAGATCCATTGAAAGGATTATGTTTGAAAAATATTAGCTTATTGAGATTTGTATAAGCGATGGTTTAAATTATAGCCCTGTGTACCAAACCCAAAATTCATTATGTGGATGCAGCCATTATGCGTCTCATTCCAGTCAGTCTTGAAAGCTGCATATTTAAGCAGATATAAGCCTTGATATGACCAGAGATAAAAGCTGGTGTAAGTATGATGCAACTTCTTCCCCCCATCTCACGATCATAATTGCACATCATAATTCTCAAATGAATTTCCAATCTGGAGTCTCTCCTCAGCAACTTGGAAACTCGGTGAAACTTTTTGCTCGGCCAGTATCAGACTTTTATGGCCTAGCATAATTGGGACCATAAACCTGGTCTGAGCCTCATTCAATAATGATTCCCTGCTCCAAATACCTGCTGGCCTTTAGCAGAATATTACTTATTAAGCACTCCAAAATCTAGCGGAAGTATTATCCGTAAGGTCAAGCGTGGAGAATCTTTCAGAGAGACTTTATGAGCTCGGCTTGTCTCACATCTGTATGCACTGCAGATTGCATGCTAATGGATGCTGGCTGCCATTTTTAGCCTGTTTGTCCTCTCCAAGATGCTGGTGATAGCAGTCAAATATGCATATCCTCTTTTAGAAACCAGAAAACAGCAATTATTATCACTTATTTACTTGTTCCATGAAGTTCCGCTTATTCCTATTTGTATAATATAACTGTTAATTGCACTGTAATAGTATCCGGAAACCCTTGAATTTTCCTCAACTGGCGTTAAAGCAGTTTTCTTGAAAATATACAACAAATTGTGACAAATATCTTGCCTCACACTTAAATTCTAAAGTCCAACATGGAATTTCTTTTTTTACAGATTTGCACTCCCATCACACAAAACCTCTGAATTTCCCTACTCTTTCTTTTGTAGAGGTTTTGAGCTGGGCATGAAAATGTTATTCTGTGGATTTGAGCATTGCTTGTCTCCACATCATGTTGTCACAGTGATGGACCAAACCGCTTGAGGAGCTTAAAAGCAGAGCAAAATGAACAATGGGGTTTACGGAACAGAGAGAAAGGAGCAATCCACATGGAAAGTGTTTTTCAAGCGTTCGTCCCTTGCACATCTCACAGAACAGATGCGTTTCATCAAATGTAACAATTCACACCGACACAGAGATACCAACGTATGATGCAAGTCACTTCCATCATTCAACAATTTTTTTTGCACGGTCTAAAAATCCATTATAATTCGCTTTTTCTCTCTGTTTTCTTTGTCTCAAGCACTGTATAGTGAAGCATGAGCTCCCCTGGCAGTTGTTGAAATGACACAAATCTCCCACTGGCTATATACTATTAACTTTTACTCAATTTTCAATCAGTTTCTTTATGAGTTTCCAGGTTTCACCATGTAGTCCGCCCACCATTGTGGAAATAAAGTCAGTGAATCCATTATGAAACAGCAATCAGGTTTTCTTCCTGTGTTGTTCTATGAGTACACCTGACAGGACAGCAGGTTTTGAGGTCAGTGATGGCTAAACAGAGTATATAACCAGTGGTGAATTGAAAATGTGGATGGTTTGTTTCCGACAATGTTTCACCACCAAAGTCTCGATAGGCTTGTGTTTTCAAGAAGCATCATCTCTGCCAGTGTATCTTTAAAGTCTGTGTGAAGCAGTAATAAATATGTGTTCTGGGTTATCCTCAAGGTATATACAAGATGTGGTCAAAAAGTGCAGATTCTGTTTGTTGTTGTGCAACAGACAGGTGTGAGCATTAACTCCTGTGAGTCAGGATTCTACATGAAGTTGTGTGATTTGCATTGAAGCCTTTGTTGTGTTACCTCCAATTGAAGTTTTTAAAACTACCTAATGTAGAATGGTCACTACAGAGGTGGCTATCTGTGATCTTCAGCTCTCCATCAGTGTGGCTCTAACCACAATTAATTGACCTCTTCTTCATTTCATCATTCTTAACAGTCTTACAAAAGAATGCCAAGTTTTTCTGCAAATTCGGGCCTCGAAGGAAGGTGCATTTGCCAGATGAAGGTATACCTACCTGGCAAACTGTAGGCTGTAGTGGGTGTAGTTACTCACAATAAAGTGGGGAAATCAGACGCTAAAGCCTAATTAATGGTTTCTACATCTGTTAACACTGACCAATGTGACCTTTACACATTTAGCTGACCCACACACGGTTCTGTTCATACTGGGAACCCGCTGTGTAGATGCATTCCCCCTTACATCGAACACTCAAAAGGCTCCTGTGGATGTTTCTGAAGGTTTCTGGCTGTTGTGTTTTATACGTTACATAGCAGAAGAGTACAGCTGGTAATTACAGATTGGGATGTAGCATCATGTCACACCTATGGCGCAAGTTAGTTTCCTTCCAATCCCAAGCACAGTGGGCAGACATGGCACAGAGTTTCTGCAGAATTTAGAGCTTACCACTGTGTTTAGGCACCATCAATGGACACCATGTACAAGGCAAAGCACCTCCAAAGTCTAACAGTGACTTCTTCAATTGCAACTCCGTTACTGATTATTTATAAAGATGTAGATGACGGCAGATTTCCTTGCACAGCTTCTCCTCGAAACAACGATTCTTTTCTTTTTCCTAGCACGTGCAGTTGTCGTGCTTGTATTTCTTACAATCCACATTCAAATTTAGGGCTACTCTGAAGCAGGTCTCATTACGTCACATGGATGTTTGCAGACATGCAGAAATCCTTATTTGCATTCTAGTTTTAAGAGCGTTGTAGTGCTAAAAGAAGGACTCATGCCAACTAAAGCTTCAGTCCTTTAAGTCGTGATTTCTTGCAGTTTAACCCAACAGTTCAGTATCACATAGTTCAGTCTTTTCACATGTTGTCAGCAATTATTTTCCAATGTATATATGTTTGGAGAAAAAAATCTTTTATTTTTCTTTCCACAGACTTTAAGCAAGACATTACAGCTGTCTTGCTCTTTCTTTTTCTTTCGAAATCCCTTTAGAGACAAATAATCTTTGAGGACTAGTATTAAACTGGTGTGTATCTGCAATGTCTTCATAAATTAGCAATTTCAGGTCTGCGCCCTGTTTAAATCCAATTCCTTTAGCTTGGTTAATATCTTTGATGCATTTTATTTGTTTGATCCAGGAGTACACAAAGACAGAGAGCGAGAGATAGCAGAATTTGTCTTTGAGATTCAATTCACTAAAGGATTGTTTGAGATAAATCATTCCCGGTGGAAGAAAGGTTTCATGTTCAGAGGGGTGAGGCATGTTGGCCTACCTTGTAACTGCTGTACTTTTTTCCTGACTGCCTCATACTCCAAACACAGTCATTTGACATTGTTGTGCCGTATCCATCTCAAGCAGAGCGACGGTGGATTTGCTTGATTTCTTTAAGACAAGAGTTCAATCATCCCTGCTATCCCACAGTGTCACATCAGATTTTATCACACAGGATATTCAAGGGTGTGCCTTGTGATTATCCCCTGACAATACAGATAAAAGCTCTCTCTCTCTTTCTCTCTCTGTTTCCTAAACACATTGCTCAAAGACACACATACCCACGATACGCTGACTTAAAGTCTCCCACGTGCTTGTGTACACACCCCCAATGAAAACTAAACCTTTATCGGCGTAAACCCCCCCCCCCGGGTCAGCAGAGAATACCAGGAGCCCATGGAGGGGCAATTGTTTCAATGCGGGGCCCGTAGTGTACCCATTGTGAGCCAAGGCCACCATCACCAGAAAGACAGAGGAGAGAATCATCCCTGAAAGAAGGCCACAGATCGCTTCCCCTCCCTCATCTTCCTCCCCTGGGAGACTGGCAAAGAACAAGGCGAATCCATCCGATCGAATGTCACGCAAATACACAACCCCCACGTCCGGCAGTCCTGTGATTGCTGTTGGTATACCCTGGTTATTGACCCGTGATGTGTGTGATGTGTGAGTTTCTGAGACTGTGTATGTTCACGAGTGTGTGTGTGTGTGTGTGTGTGTATTGTTTGTATCAGAGACGGATTGGAAGGCCATCATGCGCTGAGCTGACCCTATCTCCAAGGCTCGGAGGCTGCATGGAGAGATCAGAGCGAAAGCCAAGCCCACTGTCTCCAACTGTGATGGAGGAAGGATCTGTGTGTGTGTGTGTGTGTGTGTGTGTTTGTGCGTCAGAGTGTGTGTGTGTGTGTGTGTGTGTGTGTTTGTGCGTCAGAGTGTGTGTGTGTGTCTGTGTGTGTGTTTAGAGACAAGATGACATAGCCCAGAGCCCCTCTGCAGGTACAAAAGATAAGAGAGAAAGCGAAATGGGCAGCTCCACAGATGGTAGAGGGCTCTGGTGAAACTGTTTGCGTGTTTATGTGTGAAGGGTGACACTTGGTCACATGTATATGCATATTTAAGCACATAAATCCTGACAGAAACTTAAAGTCAAATGCAAAACAGAGCAGCAAGTCACTTCAGGCTAACTTTAGAGCAAGGTGATTTTACCTGTCATTTAAATCTTTAAGCTGACTTTATTATATATAGTTTTCGCTAACAAATCCCCATGAAGAGATCATCAAAGCTTTAGTTTGTCTCTGTTTACTTACTGACTTCCCTACACTGTGTGTGGTACTCCGTATTAGCCCATTTGTTCCTGTGCAAGGTGTAAAACCTTAAAAACAGGTCACAAAGTTCATTAAAAAAAACCAGCAGGGCGCCGTAGTTTCTAGAAAACATTACCAAAACAGGAGTAATTTGTGCAATTAGTGGGGACTGTTTTCACCTAAACACTGGAGAAGTCTGTGGTTGATTTATGTGTTTGTACAAGGAGAAAAAAACAATAGAGGGGTTATATCAGCCTGGTTCCAGACCACCGAATGGCCGTTCGTCATTTCGTCAGTGATTTCGTGTTTCCCCTGGTTGGAGAAACAGTCAACCAGTCAAAGTTTTGTATGCAGAAAAAGTAGGGATATTATTGTCCTACATTGCAAGTCAGAGTGGCAAGATAAAGTAGGGGAAGCTACCTTTTCATGGTGCTTTTTCTACACTATACATAGTGCTGTGTGTTCTTCCCAAACAGTTCAGCCTTAGTTTTATCAGTCCACAAAGCAATTTCCTCATGTGGAGTGTCGGTGTGCTCGCAAACTTCAGGCACACAATGATGTTGTTTTTGGAGAGCAGCGACTTCCTGCACGACGTCCTGCCATGGACACCATGTTCCACGCAACAATACCACACAGGAACTACCTCCGTGAATTTTATGTTGAAGATGCAGATGTCAGGGAGAAGACTGCTGCTCAGTGAGAATATAAGTGTTTGTCTTCTCAGAGTTTATACAGTCAGTGTTGAGAATTCTCTACCGCTGCTTTTACTCATGACAGAATCTTTGCAATACCTTTGGCATGTGCAATATTGATATTTTCACATCCAGGGGAATTTGGACAAGCTGACAAACTTATGTATGTTTGTGTTTTATTTTTCTACTGCTATTTCTTAAATGTTTTTGCCGTTCCCTTTGCTGCAATAACAATGAAATTTCCTAACTTTGGGATAAAGCTTTTTAGCTGTGGTGACATGGTTGGAAATTAGCTTTTTGTCTTTAGCTTCAGGATATGCACTTTATTCACCAACCTTCTGTAAGACAGTCATCATAGTCTTGCCAGACTTTATCCATCATGGGTAACACCATATATTCATTCATAACACCAAGTCCAGTGAAAATCTGTAAAACTTACAGGTTGTTGTAAATCAGCTTACAGAAATTACTGCACTGAACCTGGCATATTTCCTGAGCAGTTCTGAAAAGTTAACCACTAGCAACTGCTGCTGCAGGAAAATGAAGTCAGTGAAATGGACACATCACTCACAATTGATTGGTGAGGGCAAAACAAAAACAATCCCAACTCCCGAAAAAGAATTCTAGACTATCATGAATACAATGTCAGGCTGAGTAAATGAAGAAAAACAAAATGCCGATGCAGTCGAAAACTCCAGCTAATCAGACTTTAGCGACACAAGCAATAGTTGTCAGGATAGATTGTTGGACTTTTCATCAGAAAAATGTAAAATATTGCCCGCCTTGATTTGTTTTAGTTGAATATTTGCAGCAAAAAGAAAGCCTGTCGATGTGTCCCAAACACACGTGCAGGACTGTATTTCATCTGCTGACTAAAAGCACAGAAACATTTTGCAGTGAAAAGTGACTGGCACCCTGGGCAGCACCTGCTGTAGGCCTGAGGTTCCCCTCACAGTGCTGTCTAATCCTTATGCAGGTTAATCCAACTCTGACCTCCTCCAGTCCTCACTGACCGATCATATCTCCACCTCCTCCTCTCTCTCTCCCCTACACACTCTGCTCATACAGTCATTTTCAGCCACCCTTGTCTCCCATCACTCGCAATCTCTTTCTCCCCCTCCTCCCTCTATCCTGTACACAACCCTTATCTTTCTCTCTCTTTTTTCCCTCTTCTGCTTTTGACCCCACCTTGCTTGTCCCTCTTCCTCTCCCCACCTCGGAGTTGCCTTAAGGAGATTTCAAAGCCCATTCGGCAGCAGTTCTAACTGCCAAACTGATGGCCAGATAAAGTCCCCATTTACCTTGTCCTCAGTTTCCCATTAAAGCCCATTTTTAGGGACCGTAACTTTAGAGGAAATGGGAAGGAGCGTGGAGAAAAAAGAAATCAGCCACTCGACCACCCTTAAGCCCTTTTTTGCTGTTTATTTGCAGCAGCATGAAGGAGGAAGGAAAGTTTTTTAGAGGAGGGGAGGAAGGGAGAGAAGTAGAAATAGGACTGGAAAAGGTGACTTGAAGTGTCAGTGGCCCTGTCCCCATAGGAAGGCAATGTAGTGCGTAGCTGCACCCTCGGGCAAGGTAGCGTCATTGGCAGCAGAGATGGATGATCCGGAACACTGTACACTGTGTGCGTATAGAAGTTACAGTCATTTTACCTGCACAAGGGCATAAGGCACTCTAAGTAGCTCAATTAAAATGTATATTTTCCTCATTTACTGGCCTCCTGGGTGAGCTGGAGAGATGACAGTGAGGTTTTCTAAAGGTTGCACGGGCCGTTGTGCATGAGGGCATTTTGGCAGGTGTGAGCATTTAAAGGGGCATATTTTAGGGTAAAGGCAGGGGGTGGGTTGCTTGTTGGCACAGATATATAACCGTGCAATAGTGCACACCACACATGGTCCCCAGGGAGGCTGGGCAAGGCGCCAGCACAACTTGGCACTGTCACCTTCAATGACTTGGGCATCACTGCCACCACATGGGGGCCATTTTTTTAAAAACAACTTATTTGCTCCCGGGGGAATGTATATTTATATAGTTAGGTGTTTAAGTGAATCATTTTTGCTCATTAAGATTTAGGATATACATTTACTTACTTAGCCTAACCATATTTTAATTAACCCATACAGATGGGGCAGTGTACAGGTATTGTGAATTCAGCAGAACAAGCTCACAATTATCCTGCGTGTTCTACACCTTCAAACAAAGAGTACATTACACATAGTTTGAATAATGGCATAAAAACATTGCCTGGAGCAAGCAAGCTTTCCAAATGAAGTCTTTCTCCGTTAAGTCTCTTTTAAAAGCATCTCTTCACAATCCAAACGTTTACACGAGCCAAAGCTCACAGCTTATCCAGAATTATAACCTGTTGCTGTCTGTCCTGCATGCTAATGACCATATGTGTGCTTTTGTACCCCATGTCTTTATAAACAGACAGAAGCTTGCCATTCTAGCTGTCAAGAAGGACACGGTTGAAGCAGCTGAGGGTGGTCATAAATATTTGCGCTGAAGCTCCCCGCTACCAGACCGCATATGTAGGAATTCCTTTTTTTTAAGGGACAGATGCAGCTGTAATGGTACACCGTGATTACATGCATGCTTTATTGTCTCGCAGCATTTATAGTACCTGCCTTTATCTACACTCATGCTCCAAGGATGTTAAAGAAACTGAATGAAAAACTTGCATGGCAATTATCAATCAACCCGTCAACGTGCAACCCAAAGCCTTTAACCTGAGCGTCACATGAGAGTCAAGGCCTACATTAGGTGTTTCTCTCCAGAGTGTGAAGCTGGACCCAGCTCAGTAGAATTTGATTTTGTCTGTTCAATACAAGGATTCAGTTATTCATTCCTCGGGCAATCACAAAATCCTCTGGCAGTTTCAGTGATGTTTTATCCACATTAACATAGTCAAATGAAACAGAACCATGGGAACAGATTTTTGAGCATTTTAGAATCAATAAAAGACAGCTGCACATGATGCCAGGTTCGCATTGAAGCCTGTTTGAGTTGCTGACATACAATGTTGGGCTAGCATATGGATTTGTTGGACTAATGAGAGCTGCAGCACACATGAATTTCTGGTAAAATGAAGCTCTTTCCACCTTTTATAAAATTTCACTAAGTATTAAAAACAATGTGTAATGAATAAACAAATAAAACAGTTTGAAATAAATTTAGGGCGTTGCCTGCTACAAACCTACCAGTTTCAAGTGGTTTGGCATGTTTGATGTTCTTGAATGACAAGCGAATTCTAACTACTCCACCTCAGATATCTGCTTCTCTCATCAGTTATCCACCGCAACATTTTCTCAGATTTTTGTAGCAATACTAGAATATCAAAATATGTTAATGATTATAGACGAGAGCTGAGGTGGAAGTATGTTCTCAGTTCAGGTTGTCTGACTGTTTGTCTGTCAGCAAGATTACACAAAAACTGCCTGGCTGAACTTAACAAAAGTTGGTGGAGACGTCGAACACGGCAAAAGGAAGATTAACATTTGGTGTTCATCTGGATCACTTTTTTTAAAAATTGCAAGATAGCGCATTAGCCTTGGAGGAATGCACTCTCCAACTTCGAGTTTCTCATCAACATATTGTCCCTGTGCATTTTTCAGCTTCTATTTGTTTCATCCTGCTATTGTAAAGCACACTGACTGACCAAAATATGTATTTATATTGTCCAACTTGTCAATTTAGTGGCCCTCGACAGATGAGATAACTCTCCTCTACGTGAATATAAACCAATTTGTCATCTATAAAGAAATACACTATCGGAAACTTGAAACTCTAACTACTATTTCAAAAAAAACAGGTTGAAAGCCATTATGTTACAATAATGTTATACTCAGAAAAATTGTAAACTCATTATATTATAAACTCATAAATACTATCAAGTAAAATAGATAAAGAAGAAAAATGCGTATCACAATTTTTTGTGTGTGTGTGAAAACAGCTTTGAACTATATAAACACAGCTACAACTCCCTATCAGAATGTTGTCCTTCATATTTTGTATTCTCAGTTTGCACACAGGTTAGACAATGATTCACAAAAGAATATTGCTGAAATGTGTGCTGCTTTTGTGAAATCAAAGCCTTCTCGCTCTGTCTGCTCAAGATCCTTATACCTTATTATTCAGTGAGATTGTTATTGATGGCCAGGATTTAGGAGTGAACACAGAGCCGATACCCACAAATAATAAAATCAGCCTTTCTCTCACACCTTCTTCCTTTTTTCCCCGTTCCTTACCTCATGTATACACATATGTAGTCATACCCACAAATATAAATCTTAGCCAGGTCCCTTGGTATCAAAGGAAGACTATATTTGGCCCCTTGGGCTGTTTTTCTGTGCTGTGCAGCAATCAAGGGCCAGAGAACTGCCTGTTAGTCCAGGATTAAAGCTAGCCCTCTCCACATCCATCAGGGGATAAGGCTACATACAGCCCTGCTACTCAGGGGAAGACTGACTCTAGCTCCGTCTTCGGGCCTAAATTGATCCAACCCAGCAATTTATAGATTGCATCCAGTGGAGAACCGGCTTTTTGAAGGAATGCTAGTCTTGCATCCGAGTTTGGCCAGGAACAAAGACGGATTCTCTCCAGAAGCACAGGCCATTTGCAAATCTGGAGGGGTTAGGCGAAGGAGTCAAGAAGGAAAAATAAGAGTGTTTTTAAGGGATTTTGAAACTAGTATTACTACGGTAGCTTATTAAAGCAGAGTTCATAAGTGATGGCCGAGTTTCTTTGAATTTGAAATGTTTGCCTCATTAACAACAAACTTGTGCTGGAGTGCATCTACTTTCTTAATATATTCAGGAGGAAAAAATCCTTGTACCTGGTCAGCTGATATATCTGCTGCTATCTTTCTTTTCCAGACTTTTTTTTCGTTTTCCATCTCCCTCCATGCTATCGCTCTGTCCCTTCTAGGCCTGGGAAAGAGGGATTACCGCTTGTTGTCACTGAGCGCCCTTCACTAACCTGAAACAAGCTTGCTTTATGATAGGCCTCCATTTTTTTTTCTTCCTTCTCTACATACCGCCACATTGCCCCTTTCAAATGGAGGGCAAACCAAGCAGATAGCCTGGCCTTATCTTATCCTCATTCCCTCTCTCCCTCTGACAAGATGAAGAAAAAACAAGCCGTTGTGGTGGGGGAGGGAGATGAGATTCTCAAGTCTTAACACTGTCCTCGGCACAGCTCGGTGCGTGTACTGTTTGCGTGTAAGCACTGCTAATTGCACACTGGCTTGACTGTCAGATGCATAATGCATTGTGTGCACAGATAGCTGGGGCCTTTAAACGTGGGAACTTTATAGACAAACTTGCACGCGCATGATGCATCATGACCATTTCATGTTACATCTCACACATGCAAGAACCTGCTCCAGTTGAGAGATCTACGCCTCGGGGTGCTCAAAGCTGAGAAGGTCTCTCCCCCCCCCCACTCGCCTTTCTGTTATCCCACTCTTGCCTTGACTTTCTTGTGATACATGATTGATCTATGTGCAGCTGGACTCAGGTGGGCTGTTTTTATCCGAAGCATTTCTCAAAGAAGACTTGTACTTTAAATGATTTATGGCTGCGTGCTCTTTGAGTGTGGGTACCTCTGTGTGCCTTGGCGTGTCTGCATGCGTGTTAACTGGCATGTCTGCAGCACTTTTGCATCAGGAAACACCTGAAATATAGCTAGAGGAGCAAAGGCTGAAAACAAAAATGCAAACAATGTGGACAAAGGCGACACAATGGAGACGAGTCAGGATTTGAAATTTGCTGGCGTCAGAGTTGAACATCCAAGTTCTCGTTGAAGGCTTGAGAAAGAGAGAAGAAACACACGGAGTTCCCCCAGGTTCAATTGCAGGCCATATCGCAAAGCACAAGAATCCAATCTCAAAATAATAATAGGAGTTTCCTTCAACTTGACAGGCAATGTCCACTATGCAAAAGGTTCAGAGAGCTGCTTTGATAAAGTGCAAAGGTCCTCATCCACATAGAATACTCCTATCCATTAAAAGCCATGTCAGAAGTACTTGTGGTTCCCAATAGAGCTAGGCAAACTAGGGCATGATTCTCACTTATACTGACCACCTGCTTTTTGACAATCTGCCAACAAGAGAGTGAGAGACCCTCTAATGTAGCCCCCCAAGCCCTGTGAATGAGGTCAGTCCTTTTCCTAGGTGTGGAGCAATGAAGGAAGGGATGTATATAGGAGGATTTCCCCGTAACTGCCAATTAGTGGCTAAAGGTATAAGCGTCAGTCACAGGAGAGCAGGTGGAGTGCTTTTTGAAATGCCGGAGTTAGATTTGTGATTCACATCTTCAGCATTTCACTGAATTCCGAGCTTATGAGAATCCATAACTATTTGATGATCTTTTTTAGGATTATTTTTATGGCATTGCTGCTTTATTGGGCAGTAACGTAAAGCAATAGCAAATAGGGAAGAGTCTGGGAATGGCTTACTGCAGAGCATGATAGCTAGGCTTTAACTTAAGATGCCAAACCCAGACTCATAACTATATTATATTAGCTTTATTATCCATTGCAGCATGACGCTTTCCCACTGTGATGATGTTTTCCTTGAGCCTCCAGTCCCTCTATGCTTTTTCAAACTACATTATCTCTGTGACTCCCTTCTCTTTCTGTCTGTTCCCGTCTGTCTTTACATGCTATGTGGAACATGGAGTCTCGCTGAGCATTCAATCTTTCATGGCACTGCTAGACTTCACTCCTGTTTTGACACTCCACTCACTCAGCATGAGAGAATAGCCACTCACTCTCACTGTCAGTCTTTCTTTGTTCCTTCTTTTCCTGCTTCCTCTTGTTCTGTTCCCTCCATCTCTCTCTGTCACAGCGAATCTAATGCCTGCAAACACCAGCAGCTCAACATGCACCACAAATAGGCGTGTTGGTGTGCGTTAGAGGGATGAGGGAGACGAAGAAATCAGGAGTGAAAAGTAGTGAACACTATGATTAAGTAGACACTAAAGACACAGACGCACACACATTCCAAGTAAATGTCAGCCTCTTTGATATTCTGATGGTTCACCCTGATTTCTCTAAGCAGATGATGCGTGGCCACTGCAAATGAGAATATGCAGTGAACATGCACTGTTTCTCTCTCGTATGTCCTGCTAATTCAGCTATGAGGGAAGGAAGAGAAAGTTGGGCCACTGAGCTGACAGACGCGTGGTTCCTGCATGAAATACCTATACGAACAGTAAACACCATTAACATAACAGTGGAGTGCAGATGTAAGGTGTGAATGTTAAAAGGTGTGCATTTAAGTGAGAAACATAAGCAGAAATAGAAACTTGCATACATAGTGATTTGATACTTTTCTCCTCTCCGCTTCACAGTTTGTTTAAAAGTTATGTAAAGCTTTTATATACACATCAAATTAATTTGGATGACTTGGTTAACCCTCTGAACCTACCAGCGGCTTTTAATGGCATGCTCTTTCATAAAAGCACCAAAATTACCCTGATAATTATATCAAGACACAGTAAAAGTAGAATCATTAAATGTTCAACTTTTATGTTTTGTTTTTTTTCTGAAAAAACAACCAAATCTAAGTTAAACATTGTGATAATTCATCAAAATCACTTTACATGTCACATTGAAAAATTTGCCAAAAATAAGCTGTTTACATTAACTTAATTCTGTAAAAAGCTAAAAATTTTACACCCCTTCGCACAATTGAAAATCTGTTACTGACTGAGCTGTGACCAACAGTCATGTGGCAAAATTTCAGGGACTTTCCAGTTGAACCGGGTTGAACTGCAGGCTGTGTTTGCACAGAGCAGATGGGAAACAAGTATGGAAACAAATTAAAATTCTAAGTGGTAAAATATATTTAATACAAAAAGATGCCTGATTGTGATGGAAAAAAGTTTTTAAAAATCGAAAAAAAATCATGATTTTTGAAAGAAAATATTTTACATTTCTCATTTAAACATTTACCTCAGAAATACCATTTGTATTGACCAAATTTAAAAAATAAAAATAAATGAAAATGAAAATTCTGCCCTCCTTAGGCAAGGCAAGGCAAGTTTATTTGTATAGCACCCTTCATATCCAAGACAATTCAAAGTGCTTTACATAAAACATTAAGAGCATTACAGTGAGGTGCAGATAGTTAAGGCAACAATTAGTACAAACAAAAAGCTATGCGTGACTTAGTTGGAACCAAAAGTCATGTGACAAAAATTCAGGGAATTTGGGTTGAACTGCAGGCTGTGATTACACAGAGCAGATAGGCAACAAGTATGGAAACAAATTATAACTGGAAGTAGTAAAATATGTATAGTATGTACTTTTTTCATAGCACTAATAACATACAGTACTAGTCAACAGTTTGGACACACCTTCTCATTTAATGGTATTTCTTTATTTTCATCACTATTTACATTGTACATTTTCACTGAAGGGGGCTGCACAGTGGCGTAGTGGTTAGCACTTTCGCCTTGCAGTGAGAAGATCCCTGGTTCGCGTCCCGGCTTTCCCGGGATCTTTCTGCGTGGAGTTTGCATGTTCTCCCTGTGCATGCGTGGGTTTTCTCCGGGTACTCCGGCTTCCTCCCACAGTCCAAAAATATGCTGAGGTTAATTGATTATTCTAAATTGCCCGTAGGTGTGAATGTGAGAGTGATTGTTTGTCTTTGTATGTAGCCCTGTGACAGACTGGCGACCTGTCTAGGGTGTCCCCTGCCTTCACCTGAGTCAGCTGGGATAGACTCCAGCCCCCCCCATGACCCTAGTGAGGATTAAGCGGTGTATAGATAATGGATGGATGGATGGATTTTCACTGAAGGCATCAAAACGATGAATAAACACATGAAATTATGCAGTAAACAAAAACGTGTGAAACAAGTCAAAACATGTTTTATATTTTAGTTTTTTTTTCAAAATAGCCACTCTTTGATTTCTGCTTTGCACACTCTTGGCATTCTCTCGATGAGCTTCATGAGGTTATCACCAGAAATGGTTTTCCAACAGTCTTGAAGGAGTTTCCAGAGATGCTGAGCACTTGTTGGCCCTTTTGCCTTCCCTCTGCCGTCCATCTCATCATCTCTCATCCAAACCATCTGGATTGGGTTCAGGTCATGTGACTGTGGAGGCCAGTTCATCTGACGCAGCATCCATCACTCTCCTTCTTGGTCAAATAGTCCTTCCACAGCCTGGAGGTGTGTTTGGGGTCATTGTCCTGTTGAAAAGTAAATGATGGTTTAACTTGTGCATGTAACTTTTAGTTTCTGTTAAAGCTTCTATTTGTGATTGTATTTGCAATCAATTCATAGACAATGCATTTGTTGGGAAATAAAAAAAAATCTTCAAATCCATGACAACTGCGCAAATGCCATATGCCAGTGCTTTTTTTGATTGAAGAATGAACTTTGAATGTCAACCTTCTTCTTCATTTGTAGCAGTCAGGAATCTTCTTTCGCGTGGGACACCAATTCCTTCACATTTGGTTTGACACGAGAGCTGGAGAGACATGTTGGAAGTGTGAGGAGTGTATCACACTCTGTTACACAAAGCAGTGTCAGTTACCTTTATTGTTTTGTTGCTCAAAGCACATTCATATTCACAGTGCCCATAAATAATTCAAACTGTGACATGACAGTGTTTGGTTTCACACAATGCATAATTTTAAAAATTGTGACATTATGACACTGCATGTTTTCAAACTCGAGTGCCCTCATTAATAGTTAATATTCGCAGTTAATCTTCTGTGTTCGTCAATTTTTCAGCGTGTTTTCCTTTTAGAACTTTGTGTCAGTTTTCTATTAGTGTAGATATGATTAAACTTGGAGGAACCTTTCACTATAAATGCAGGTTAAAAATAGCTTTGAGGGAAGATCTCTCAGTTTAGGAAATTATGCTCTTTTTTGACTAAAATGTTGAGGTTTACTTTTGCTTTGAGTGGGTAAATCAGTAAATGTCAAGTCACCGTGTCTGTTGCTACAAGGGAATTACTAATGTTTAGTATTTCACATATTGGATGAGCATTATGTCCACCAGATCGCTCACTTTTGAATTCTCATCTATAAATTTGCCAAATTTGGAATCAGGCTCGACTTTGATCCCAATTTGCATGTTCTCGAGTGTTACCATAACGTAGTTGCTAATCTGTCTTGCAAAAAAGATTAGTTTATGAACTGATAGAGAGAAAGAGGAGAATCGCAGCAGGCAGCTGATAATGCCATTGGAACTTCTGTTTCCCTTTGCCCTGGTGGACTGTGCCAGACTGTGTTCTGCGCCCCCCCGTATCCACCGTCCCCTGCCAAAGTGTCACATCACTCACTCTGTACGTTGCCAAATATTTGTGTGCGAGTGCATGAGAAAGTTGGGGGTGGGGGGGTGGCTGGGGTTTTATTTCCACCACTGAGTCAGTCCTTTTGCTGCCTTTTTCTTTCTCCCTCTTTCCCCACCTCTCATCTCCGTCTGGCCTCTCTCTGCTGAGCTCAAGTGAGCCAAAGTTCAGCTGAAGGGCAAACTGACTTTACAGTAGTAGGCAAGAGAGTCATGTGTCTCAGTGGTGCTGGCAGGCTACAGTCCTAATTGACCCCCCTTCTTGCACACACACATACACACAGTGATTTTTTTTTTTTTTATCTGATTCCATTCCACCAAAGCTGGTGTTGACAGCACAAAGCGGTTTATGGGAACAGCACGTCCATTCTTTCTAACGCCTCCTAATCACTGGCACTCCTCCTCTCTTGCTAAACCTGAGAGGGGGAGAAATGAGGAGAGACAGAGGGGGAGAATCAAGGAGTATGGAATGAGATAAAAAGAGGAGGAGAAAAAAAGTGAGGCCTGAGTGGCAGGGAATACTCGCAAAGGAGAGACAGGAGATTGCAAGAGACAGGAGATAAAAAGGAAAGGAAATTAATGTGTCCTATTTGTTTTGGTGGGGGGCGTTCATTGTGGAGTAATATTTAGGTGGTGGGGGCGGAGAAGTGTGGGTGATCAAGACCTTGTCTGTCTCTGTTATCTGCTCCCTCTCTGCTATCCCGTTCCCCATCCTGAAGCCAAGAGGTAAAGCCAAACCACCAGTCAATCTAAACAGATACAATAGCTGCAGGCCAAAACAATGCACAGAGGGAAACAAAAAAGAGCAGTGGAAGTAGGCAGAGATTGGGACAATGCGCGAGGGAGGCTGCTGTGAATTGCAAATGTGGCTTGGATGCTGATATGCACGTGCGTCGAACAAGCGTACAGACACCTACAGACGCGAAATAATGAAAAGGAAGAGCTGCACATGCTGAAGCTGAGCTGTGTTTGTACGTGTGACGCTTTCTGCGAATGCATGAGCAACACACACAGTTACCTTCTATAATAGTGCTGGGAAAACAAGGCAATAGGAAATGGAATGATCAGCAATTTTTAAAATTGGTTTAAAAAAACAGCAAGTATTTGCTTTCTTGAAAGATGAGAAAATCAATGCTTTCTAAGAGGAGTTCTTTGTTACTATTTTTATTAGACTAAATTATATTATTTGTTAGCCAAAATAAAAGAGAAGACATTTTGTAGACACTGAAAATAATCATTAGTTGCAGCTCTAAGTGGTCTACACTTGATCGTGAGAAATTCTCTGAAAAGACATAGTTCTTGGAACAAATACATATCATTACAATGGCCCCTAAAAATCTTAACTTTTCTGAAAGAAATAGTTCTATAACCAGTTTATTTTAACCTAAGGTTCTTATGCTACAAAGCAAGATTAGAAAAACCAGGATATGTTCATCTGGCTTCACTGCAGTTACGGTAAGTTGCTACATGAAGCTAGTATGAAGCTGGATTTGTGATATTTCATTGAAAAATACTTTCTTCTACAAGTCTCAAATAAATATTCACCAAAATATACTATGTGCATAAACCAGATTTTGTGAAAAACGAAACATTTCTGAGTTCTCTAGTCTTGTAATCATGGTTGTGCTGTTTCCATAGAGATGTGTGACTTTAATTTGCAGGGAAAACTAGATTACAGTCAGTAAAAATGATCCCACAGTGAGTTAAAAAAAAACACAAAAATGACTTGGGGTTTAGAAGGTTAATAGGCTTACCACTATCACTGCCATGTCATTAAGACACAAGTAGATCTGACTATGACTTGTATTGAATTAAATTAACTTGCTGCTGTATGATAGTTTTAGCCTCATTCTCACTGCTCCAATCGTGGTGGCATTCAACAATCTTTGGACATGTAAGAGCAAATAATAAAATATAACCGATAAAACCGATAAATAGGCTTATTGGAAATCATGTAAGATCAACAAGTACAAGGCTGTAGTGCTTTTAACAGTCCCTGTTTTATTATTAGCCTGATATATTAATACTGGACAATATAGTACTACAAGGTCTAAAGGGTAATTGTTTTGAAATAGTTTGAAGCCAAAAAAACACCAAAATGCCAGTGCATATCTTATCTTGAATATAATCGGCCATGGAGCAGGTTAGCTGTGCAGTATGAGTTACCATGGCGATGTCCTCTGGTAAGACGTAAACCACCATCATAGCCCTGAAATCGAGGATTAAACCTGAAGTTATCTCGCTAACCCCAAAACCTGCTTCATAGTATCTCAGGTTTCTACTTTTAGATGACACAAAAAATAACTTTTTTGCAAAACATAACATGAGAGGAAACAATGTGCATCAAAATTTTGTAAGCTTGAGTCAATCATTTGAGCTACAGTCTTTAAGCGAATTGCATATGAGCAGCCAGTCGAGCTTTTTAAAGACAGCGTCATGCTGTGAACTCATACTGCATCATTGTCTGTATTACAGATTGGAAAAATAATAACACAATAATACATGAAATTATCTCTCTGCAAACAGACACATGACCTTTAACACAGGGGCTCGTGATTTCATTTCCAGAACATTCCCAACCACCTCAAACTTAGTGACAGATTCATTAGGCTGTATACATGCACGCTGATCTCATGCTGATGCCATGGCACGCAATACAATGGTTTGCCATCCCTAATCTGGCATTAGAAGCCAGGCAGCATATTCTGCAGTCCTGCAACGCAGCTTATGTTCTCTCTACAGGGGGTTCTGGCTGTGCCTCCTCTCTGTTTCTCTGTATCTGTCTGTCTGTTTCAGCCTCTCCAACTCTCTGAACCACAGCAAAACAAGCCAAGGCCAAAAAATGCTGCAGTCTTGCATTGTTCCTCCGGCTAATTACGAGGCAATGCATGCTCAACCTTCATTTATTAGCGACAAAAATAACAGCAAGATAGAGAATCACAGCACTCATTTGGAAAACACGCAGAAACAAAAGGGAGTTAATTAGGACACGGGGAAAAAGAAATGGAGAAAATGTGAATGAAACAAAAGGCACTCATCAAAACTATCACTTCTCTTGACTGTGCAGCATGAAAAGGGCATGTCAGCGAATGAAGGGTTTGTGGGGGAAAAAGGGAGTTTTGACTGACTTCAAAATTCAGACAGTTTTGACGGGCTGATCAGCCTTTGCTAAATAGGGAAGTTGTGTTTTTTTTTTTTTAATCCCTCGTGATTTTTAAAGAGTGACAATATGAAAAGTGAGCATGTCATTAATGAAGCCGGTATTAACAAGAAAACAGCAGACAAGAATCTCATCTTCTCCTCCCTAACAAGAAGCAGTTAATTTGACTGGCTATCTCCCCAATTTAATCTCCATTTTGCTTGTATCTTCACTCATTTCTGTACATCTGGTAATTGATTAGTTGGACTAATGGTACACGGGTTTGTGTTTTTAGATGTTAATCTGAATGAAACCGGATACATAATTCAGAACATCACATGGAATCGCACATGAAAATGATGTGCGCAGGGCTTGGAGAAAGAAGGGAAATGCCTGCATATAAATGTGAGCTAAAGTGCCAGCGTGTTTGCTGGTGTGACCATTCCGTGTATCAATTATTCAAACTGACAAATGGCCACAGGCCGCCTGGTGTTTTGGCCAATTACAAACGGGCATACTGCGGGGCTAAACAGGGCCAGTTCTTGCCTCGGGCATTTCTCCTGACGCCTCTCACACAGTGTGACAAGTCAGGACCCAAAACAGAGTCATCGCCACAGGTAGGGTTGCTGCCTGAAGTCGACCAAAACAAACAATCACTAAATGTCAAAAGTTGTGTGTGTGTGTGCGGCACACATATGAATAAAAAGCCTCCATCGCTGTCTGTTTGCATGTGTGTGCGTGTGCATGTGTGTGTGTGTATGTGTGTCGCACAGTGGGCCATTTCCAGGTGACTTAGTTTGTGTTTCTGCGTGCATGCATGCTGGCAGGACTTTTGCTTTTCCTACATTCTCTTTGCTATTTTCGCCATATCATGACATTTTCATGAGCATACCTCAAGGCCTGTATTTATGTTGCTTTGCATGGGGAACAAGACATCGGCTGGTTGGCATTCGAATACACAAAAACAAAACACAAGAGGGCAAAAAGCTCCAACGCAGACGCACCTTTCAGTCTAATCTGATGGGCCGGTCACGTTTAAATCTGTTGTAAAACGTCCAATAAACGCACATCTTTGACCACATAACAGTTGATTTAAATATTAATGCATTAACCAGAAATCACCTCTTATGCCAGCACTATAACTATATGGCTCTGCGGGGCAATAATTTCACACAAATATTCCACATCAAAAATAAAAGATAATGTCCGTTTTTATATTACATCACATTTCCCTTTGTTACTTTTTGTTTTATAGAAGCCGTAAGCCCACAAGAGGCCGCGCGTGAAATTTATTTTAGGGCCGCTTCTCACGGCTTATTGCTTGATTTTGATGTAAATTCTTAACCAAGCCCCGGCTGAAGGTGTTGGGGAATCATCCATCCTCTGTCTCAGCGTTCTTCACTCAGTCTGCATTAAGCACCCTCTTTTCCAGCCCACCAGCCCCTGTGGTCAGGTTTCGCAATTGGTCTCTTCTATCCATAACGCATGGATTTGCAAATGAGCGAGGGGAGGGATGGGAGGGGATGCGGGGTGTGGCGGGGATCACTGTGTGATTTGCATAAAGACCCCTTCTGTGCGGTGTCATTCTCATCACCTCGTACCCTGTGAGAGAGAGTGGAGGGACGGGGGGGGGGGGGCGATAT
Source organism: Amphiprion ocellaris (assembly GCF_022539595.1). NCBI lineage: Eukaryota > Metazoa > Chordata > Actinopteri > Pomacentridae > Amphiprion > Amphiprion ocellaris. The sequence goes on from NC_072788.1 coordinate 9,802,524, forward strand.
GAGGAATGGAGGGATGGGAGAGAAGAAAGAGAGGCATTTGTCAGTCGTTCTGTGAGGCGTGGGAGTGGGAAAGCGTGGCCTGTCATGAATCACCTCACATTCGGCATCACAATGGAGTGATAGGCCCAAAACAGCTGGCCCTATGATCAGTATTGATTTCCCCTCCTCACTGTGTGTGTGTGTGTGTGTGTGTCTGTGTGTGTGTCTGTGTGTGTGTGTGTGTGTGTGTGTGTGTGTGTGTGTGTGTGTCTGTGTGTGTCTGTGTGTGTCTGTGTGTGTGTGTGTGTGTGTGTGTGTGTGTGTCAAGGTTTGTGCAAGATGAAATTTCTGATGTTTGAGTGTGTAGAGAGCGAGAGAGAGATAAGTGACAGAGTAGGCGGGGAGGAGCGAGTGTGAATGATTCTCTTCCCTCTCATGTCTAGTGGTGTGTGATTGTGTAATTGGCTGCTGTTCCTCCACCTCTGTGTATGAGTGCACTGTACGCATGTGTGTTCATCACTCCACTACACTGTTTGCATAAGCCCGGTACCGGTGACGTCTGTGGGAGGTTAGCTCCTCGGAGCCAAACAGCCTGTTAGCCAATAACTCAGACAGACTATGGCCACTGTGGACTTTTACCACTGGGACACTCAACCTCTGACCGCCTACCAGCTCACACACATGACTATGCATAAATGAGGGGAACAACTCTCAAACCTCTTTTTGTCAGTTTTCTTTCGGATTTGATTGGACTGCGGAGGAACATCTTGGGATTATTAAAAATAAATAGCAAAACGCCTCTTCTGGGCTTATGAATATTTAAGCTCTTTTATGTCCTGTGGTGCTACAAAACTCTTTTTTTACTCTTCAAATCTTCCATGGGTGTAATATCAACCTCACACGGTTGCACAGTATGAGTGAATGAGCTGTAAATGATAAATGGCTAATTGCTAATTCCCTTCTTAGTCCACTCATTGGCTTTCATTTGAGTCCATTGACTGGGCGAGTCGCAATCTGCTGGCTGTTAGTAGGACAATCGCTTCCTGACGCACACACAAACACACATGCGGTAATGAGTAACCTCTGGTGGTGAAGGGGTCGAGAACCTTGTGTGTGGAAGATAAACTCAGCACAAGGGTTAATGACTGCTGGAAAGACAGAAGACAGTTGAGGAAAGGCAAGAGAGAAACACATATACTGCTCTCTGAAGTAAAAAGACGTGAATGCAGATTTTTTTTAGAAAGTTTGGAATATCTTGGACAAGTTAATGAAACAGGTTAATTCATCATGATCTCCTGCAAGTGATTCAAATAGAGTTTTGGCTTCTTTTTCTGCACGTAAACAAACTCTTTGTCAGGTCACTGGCAAACAGCAGGGCTGGCATAAAGAATGTCTGTCTTAATTATAGCTGAGGTGTAATGTCAAGTGTGGCCAGAACAGATCGGAGCTCCTGTGTTTTTTCAGAAAGGACCAGGTGAAGTGAGCATCAACACGGAGCCCAGAAATACGGCCGAGACCACCTGCCCTCCCTCAGGCGACAGTTGAACCAACGTTGTGAGGAAGCGTCTCTTCTGTGCTCAGAAAAAAAAACCCAGACTGCGGCGTTGCAGAATTTATCAGTGTGATGTGAAATCCTGTCCTTAAAAGTTCAAGCATATAAAGCATATATAACAGGATTACACGATGCAGATTATTAAATTATTCTGCATGCCCACGCAGGAAGGTATACTGTATGATCCCTTAATACATCAAACACAGAAATATGTATTCTTTGCAACTACAAAGAGAACAATTCTGTCGCTGGCATATCTAATAATAGCTCAATTACCATATCCTTCAGGGCTGTATCTATGGGGAAATGCGTGCCGGCGTGTGCATTGAGATATAGCAGGAAGCAATGCTTAGCATCATTTGAAAAGCACTCATCTAAATAACATCGGTACAAACAGACCTGCGATACTTTAGCATTCCCACCACATACACCAGTGGCACATTCACTTCCCGGCCTCCTTCGAGGGCTTGTGTGCAGTTTTCGTGACAATGGATGCGCTGTTAACCGGAGCGCCTGACTCGAGCTCGAAGCCAACGCAGTGGAGGCAAAAAAAACAGCCCTTTGATGTGACCAGCGCCGTGTTAGAGTGCAGACTGGGTAGAGACAGAAAGCAAGCGAAGACAGAAAGAGCACCACTGTTTGTGAGTCTTGTCAACTTGGATTTGATGAGTTTGTCTTTGTTTTGCTCTCTCAGAGCAAACTGTGCAGCGTTTATCGGATAAAATGGGCTCAATCTGAGCTTATCTCCTCGGCCGCTGAACAGCTTTGTCACATTTCAAGATGTCCCGTCCTGATGGAGTACTTTTCTCACCCGCTCCTCCATTTTTTCCCCCTCTTCAAACAAATCAATACCCCCATAGTTTAGCCTTTCATAGGAAAGATTACAGAGAAATGGCTATTAAGGGCTTAGCCTCTATCACTTCTCCCATCTCAAAGCCACTTAAAGACTCTGGCAGTCTTGGGTTAGGATCCAGGACCCGGTGCCCCGTCACACTGCAGGGGTACTGAGACAGCCTGAGCATCACATTGACTTCAGAGATGCACTTCTCGTTGTGTGTGCACAACCAACTTAACCCCAGGCAGAGAACTTTGATGGGGCACATTCTTAGACAACAACAAGGACAGAAATGGACAAGGGCAAGAGAAGAACAGAAAAACAAAAAATTGGCTTTTTTATTTTTTACTGTTGTTGTAGTTTTTGTTGTAGTCTGAGCTACCACACACTGAGGCTGACCACTCCCTCAAAATTACTTCCTGTTCTATCAGGCTTTGGGTGAGTGTGTGACTGGCATGAGCAGCAGGTCGTCTGACCTGAGCCTCTGGGGAATGAAAATAGCCACCACAATCAGTGCAAATATGAAAGGCAAGCCGCTGCGACCGCTGGCCTTTAAAAGGAAGCACCCCAGGTGATTGAAACAAACAGGCCCTCGACGATTATAGCAGCTGATGTGCTGCTGAGCATGCGCTAACGAGCTATATAGTAGCACCGATGTAAAGGTTTCCCAGGCCTCTTAATCCTTCTGCTGAATTTTATTTTCATTTTTCAACACACAGCAATAGCCTCTGAGAGTTAGTCATGCATTGGCACCGCACGCTGTTGCTCACACAATTAGCCGTTCGCAAAACGGCTACATCAGCTCTCGTTTTCGTGATGAGAGAGAACATGAATAGCATATAATTAGGGATGTTGGCATTGCTTCCTTGTCTTCTAACTGTGTTTGTTCTATAGTCTTCTTTTTCACACGCCTGAAAACCACAACGTTCATTTGAACAAAAAGAACAAGATTTGTGTTGTTTTGGAATAAATTGCTGTGGCTTATTTGCTCAGTATTTCTGGCACTTGTGATTGGAATAGTATTGTGCTCTCTCTCTCTCTCTCTCTCTCTCCCTTACTTTCTCTCTCACTTACACACTTAATCCTCATGATTTAAAGTGCAGCAAATAGGTTTCTCTCCCTCTTTTTCTCATTTTCTCACATAGAAAATGTGTTGTCAGAAATGAAGCATAAATGATCACCACCAGAAAGCAGTGAGGGGTAAAATGAAGCTACTGAACCACACTCATGGGCGGGATTAGCATGCAGTCAATCATTCACTGATATAGTCCAATGAACACTCCTCAATCAATAAATGGCCCTGCTCCCTTCAGGTGAAAAGTTTTAGGGCTACTACCTCCAGTGACCTCAGCACCCATTTAAATGACTAACCTTTTCAGGAACCAGCGCTTTGAAAAGTAATGTGCGATTATTTATGCTCAAAGGAAGGTTCCAGTGTTTGGTGCAGGAATCTCGCCAAGACTTGAAGTCATAAGAAGTGAGTTTACCAATAATCCACTAAGTGACCAATTAACATGTATACCTGTGTTTATACCAGTAGCACATATGTGTACATATTTTCTGTTTTGGTGGTTGAAAAGTTGTTCTCATATCCATAAAATCATGGTTTTGGTTAGGTTGGCTTTATGGACACAGAATAATTAAAGCTAATATGTACTTGTTGATGCATTCATTTGATTGATGTCTCCCTTGATGTCTCTTATTTTACCAAGTCTGGCAGATTTGGTATTCAACCATATTCTCCATGGTAAAACACGGCACAAAAAAGAAGTTATCAAAGATTAAAAGAAAGTACAAAAAAGTAACTTTTTAGGAAATGATTCACATTTTTGCTTAGATTTCAGATGAGAAAACTGGCCTCTCTTGTGCAACAGTTAACAAAACTACAAAACGAACATGTTATATATTAATTTGTTTTATTGAAGGAGACACTATAAAGTTGAAGAATTCCTGGAAAGAAATGGTCTTTAACACCACAATATGTTGTTTTTACACTTGAAAACAATATATTCTGAATTAATTAATGAGCTTTCGAGGCACTGGTTGCTAAGCTAATCTAATTGGCTGCTGTGATTTATTTTACAGTGAGAGTGGTACTGAGCATTCCATGTAATTTTCTGCAACAAAGCAGCCCTAAAATGCACATCTGACTATGAACAGAAGTCCATGTTTTGATTTTCAACTCATTAATGGTGTATTTGATTCCAAGTGAGACAGTATTTGTTTACAGCTGTACTTGTTTCCACATATTCTGTGGAAATATTCTTAAAATCCAGATTTTAAAATGGCACTCCTGCTTGCAGCAGTGTACCTCAATTTAAATAACACTTGGGTTAGCAACCTTCTTTGGTAATTATATGCTAATCAACTCTTTGTCTTTCCTGTCTTGTCACTGGCATTTTAGATATGGAAAAGTATACACATGGAAGGTTTCTGCAGATGTACAACACTGTGACATGAATACAATAGCTGGCTGAAACCAAACCCCTGCTACTATTATTTCTACAATAATATTCCGGCTTCCCAGCTGAAACCATACCATTCTGATCCAACTCTCTCAGATGGCAATATAGAGCAAGTCTATGGAAAATTGTGCCCTAAAGCAGTACACCACACTAGCGTTATGGCACTCGCATTTACGATTGGTGTTTGGGCGCGGGTGGGGGAGAGCTTTATGGGCAGTTTCACAAAGAAACTGAAAGGATATCTTACTTTCGACAGTTTTTTGAGTGAGGGTAATGTCACAGGACGGTTGCAAGCTGGGCTTGAGTTGTTCTGATCCATGATATTGCCAGATTTAACGCTATTTCCAGGCTGCTGATGTCACCGTTTTTTTTAATGTTTTGCAACCTGGTTCATCCCACTCAAATGTGTGAGTGAAAGAGAGTTGTCATGACTCAATAAGGTGACTTGACTGTAAACCACTGCACCAAAACACCCACATTCACTTATACACTATACTGTATATGTAAATAAATGGTGCGTGCATATGTCCGCATATTATCAAAGAGAGTTTATTTCTGCCAGGTAAAAAGCAGTTGATTAGCTCTTATTTTATCCTTCTTGGCTGTTTCCCCCCTTTTGTCTCACTCTATATCTGCCTCTCTGGCTGCCTGTGGCTCTCTCTGGCCGGGGGTAGCCAGGAACACGGGTGCTGTGATATGGACAGCTGGTCGCTCCATCTCCAAGGGCCCCAGAAGGTGCGAAATCTGGGATACCTTTCATAGCACATTACCCTCATTTTGGCAAAAAAGCGAGAGACAGCACACAGCCAGGAGAGCAAAAAACAGAAGGGAGGCAGTTATTTATACTGGAGCGAAATCTTATTTCTTTAAAGGACCCTGGATCATGGATCCTGTCATTGATAGTCCCTCATTGACTAGTTTTCTTAATTGACTGAGGGAGAGGAGAGCTAATATTTGTCATTTTGACATGCCCATTATGGCAGTGGAGCCTTGCCCACTGGAGCTTTAGATGTGTCAATAGATGAGAATGAATTGCAAGTTATAGTGAGCGTTTGCCTGACAAGCATCTGACACAGAATCTAGTAATAGGGTCATTTCAGCTTCATGGCTGATTTGCAAATAACAGCTTTAAAGTTGTCATTTTTGTTGTACACAGGAATAATAAGTGTGATCACATTTTTCCCACAACTTGTTTTTTTTTTTTTGCGTAACCCTTCAGACAGGTCACTCGTCTCATGTCCTTATGTCAAATCTGATAGAAAGGTGAAGTTAATTCCTGGCCCTTGACCTGTGAAGGCTGATCAGAGGATGGCATTTGCACAGTTCAGAATGACCAAGTTATGTCTATTTCAAGAGCTGTTACTACAACAACTAAATAACAAGTTCATTGGTTGTATTTGCTTTGACAAGTCTGTACAGATTCAAGATGAGGTAAAACTTTATTAATCACAATGGAAATTATTTTGCCAGATTTTGCTCTGAAAAAACAAAATGACAAATAGAAAAGCAGAAAAGCAATACGGTGGTATATTATTGAACATAAAAAAAGCAAGCTAAATTCAGACCAGAGTAGAAAAGTAAAAGGTAATGCTGGCAATGATAGTGAAATAAAAAGAAATATCATGTGTGGTGTTGAAATATGTAACCCGAAATTTAAACATTTCACATGAAAAATTTAAAAAACAGCGCATTACACTGACATATCGCACTTGAAATCAAAATTTTGCACATAAAAATAAAATGTTACAAATTATATTGAAACTGGAATTCCACAAACTGTTGCAAAAAGTAAGATTGCAAATTACCTTGATGTTATTATTCAGATCTAAGTGTCTGACATTTCAGTTTTCCTTCCTGCAGAAGTAGAAAAATGAAAATAGTGATATTCAATAGCAGCTAACATGATTTCTTGATAGTATCTCTTTAGTTTGTTGTTTTTATTTATACTTCATTTTTCATAATGCAACAATTTGCTTCCTGTGTTTCACAATCCTAGATTAAATACTCATTTCACCACTTTTTCCACTAGGAGAACTGTACAGCCTCAGCCAGTGGAGAGGGAAATGTAATCCCATTGTGAGCAAATAGATGAAGATGACCCCACCCACTCCCCACCTCCAGCCCTTCAAGCCTGCTCATTCCAAAAAAGATATCAGAGACAACGTTGGTGGCAGTGAATGCCAAAAGGGGAAAGAAAAAAGGACCAAAGTTTGCTGATGTGTGAAAGCAGATAAAGTCAGGGAGTAGCGTTGCAACTTTCTCTTATCTGATGGCGGACCTTTCTAAATGTATCAGGAGCCTCCTCGGCTCAGTGGCTGTCCAGAGCGAGAGAAACTGCACAAAGATTCTCCCGTCGATACGGTCAGTTCTCATTCGATTAGTGCGCCCCTCATCCTCCTCCTGTATTTGGATTAGTGGCCAGACCAGAGCGGGTGTCGCACATGTACCAGGGCTTCTGCGTGTTCCATCCGTGGCTTGTCAGTATGCGCCGAACACCGTGGATCAGTGTTTATTGAATCATTTTCCAAATAGGGGAAACGATAATTACAAGAAGTGGCGGCTCTGCACATTATGCAAGTGCTGTGCCATGACTTTGGAGCCAAACGGGCCTTCTTATTAAAGGCGGCCGGGCCAGCGAAGCTCCTAATCTATTTCCAGGATTTCCGAAGCTTCAGCAATCCAGGGATTAGACATTTTCTCACAGATTTAGACCCCCCCCCCCACCCCCCACACTTCACCCCACTTCCTCCTCTCCTCCACCCTTTCTGTTCAGCCTCCAAACCCCCCAGCTCTTGCTTTCTCACTCTCGTAGTGTTGGCGTCTGCAGTTTGTCAACTTGAGCCCTTTCTATTCTAACACATTTACACACACACAGACACACACACGCTCGCACAGACGTATCCTTTAAATATGGAACACACACTGTCACATGCCGGCCTCGATTTGTCTGCGGAGTCATGTGGGCGAAGGAATATGGACTTTGCGATAGCGGTATCAAAGTCACAACACGCTAACCTGCCTCCTGACGCTGTCGCATGTTGCTAAATGATGTCACCAGCAGATACTAATTAGTACAAACCGTCTTAAGAACTGCATCAGACGCTATGACGGTTAAATCTGACAGCGTCGTTTCTACATCAAAACATGTTAATTCCCTAAATATTAATTCTGCCCCCTCCTCTGTGATCATCTAAATACTTTGATTTGAGATGAAACCAATTGTGTTCTGTAAATATCACAAAACAAATGATTCAAAAGCTGAAATTCTCAACTGTTGATTTATCAGACCAACTTTTATCCTCCTTTTCATAGTGATGTCTTCTAAGATCGGTCTTCATTATGCATGTAAAAGTAGTGTCGAAAAGTAGGTTCCCCACAATCCTAAAGAAAGGTCATTCCACAACAACAATAGCGCTGCTGTGGAATATAGTTTATGAGGCAGACAGCTGTACTAAGGTCAAACTAGTGGGTTCAGAGAATGTGACACACGGGGAGCAGCCAGCCTTGTAAGGCAGGTTAGCGGCTGTAATCAGCAGCACTCATGCTACAGTCCGGATGTCACAGCGAGACAAGTGAATATAAATACAAACAAAGACGTAAATATGAGCACACGTGTTAACACACTAAGCACACACATGCACGCAAATGTCTGACAAAGATAGATACATGTGCACCGTCAGACATGCCTGCTTGTGCACATGTGCTGAATGATTGTTGGGCCTGATGAAAAACAATACAAATCAGTGTGCTTGCTGTCACATGCATGAATTGTCACACCATAGGCTTATCTTTAGCCTTTCTCTCTTTAATGGGATGCCGCTTGACCCACTCCTGCTGCCTTTTCCTGCCATTCATCCTCTCCTGGTGACTAGTTTACACACATACAACACTGGAAGCTGTGATGCAAAGCAGATGAAGCTTTTCAGTGGGAACTTGAGTTACTTCTATCAGTAGGGTATTCAAAGTGCACTCACAGATTGGGGGAAGGGCATTGCAGGGGATGGACATTTTCACCACCTACTGCTCTCCAAGCTAATCATGGAAGCGTTAATCATGGAACAGCTAATACTGCTTCCCCACTTACATCACAGACGCAGCTCCTGTGGAGCTCTCAGGGCTCCCAGAAATGGTCCAAATGAGAGGTTCTGGTGGCTGCAAAGGTTCTGCTTAAGTTGACATATTCATATTCCAGACTATAAAGAGGTTTCTAAATGGAAAAGGTACACAGTTTATTAAATGGAGAGTCAGAGAACAAAAAAAAAAATGTCGAATGAAGAGGAGGAAATATGGAAATGGGAGGAATACGGGAAATTGAGCTGCAGCTGTAAGCCTTTGGGGTGATAAGCTTATCTAAGTTTGAACCATTTTAATTTAACAGTGGAAGCAAACAAAAAGAATATTTGATAAAATATTGCAGAGGTAGGCTGACCACTTACAAAAAAGACTTTGGCAGAGCCAGACTTCATATAACAACCTGCTCCAGAGATGCAAACTGAATGTGACCAGATGAGACAGTTATAACACTCTTCCCCTTCGCCGAGTCCGGACCCCTTCACGGCACTCAGGTGGGACGTGGCCTCAGCCGAGGCATGTCACGACTCGCCTGATGGGATCCACGGAGCGGAATAACCAGGTCCGACAAACAGTCCCCCACCTCCGCCTGCCAGTTTCCCTGTTCTTCCCCCTGTTCTCCCGAGCAGCCCAGACTTGACCAGCCATGGGACGCTGGGGAGGCACCGGGGAGGAGGAGGGGGGAAGTTTGGATTAGACCTGATCCCTTCAGCTTTCAGCACGAGCTGGAAGAAAGCTGGAAAAAGAGGCATTCTATCAGCGAATTAAACTAAGATTCATCCAGGGCTTATGTGATTAAAAGGGGAAGAGGACAGCATCAATTAACAAAATCCCTCCCCAACATTTTCGCCAATATTTGTTTGAGGACGTGCTGTCTGCGATGTAAGCCCCTTTTGATGTCATGCACAAATATTTGGAGTTTATTTCACTGGGGCTTCTCATGGAAAATGAGCCCGTGGCTTTTAATGGGCATGGGAATTTCAAAGAATACATTACTTGTGTATGTTGAGGAGCTGACATGTTTATGCCGAGATTAGACCGACTAGGAATAGCAACAAAACAGACATATTGTGTCATGAAAATTGACAATGCTATTTGCCCCATCTGAGGAACATTCAGAAGACAATCTGGGCTTGTGTTTGTGCATCCCCTCAATATGACCCCAGCTGAAATGTCACAGTGAGTGAGCCTTTGCAGAGAAAGGGTTTTACAACACCTTTGTATACAGTGTGTCGCCATCTCATTAGCCCTACAATATGGTGATCTGACATCCCCAAGGGCTCTGGCTGCTCCCTGAGATGTTTGTAATCTCAGCTGACACTGCTCCCCCCCTCCCCGTTCATTGTTTCTGGTACCATTGTTCAGCCGCCACATCAACGACTAGATAAACCACAGACATGTCACTTACAACTGGCTCCTCTTGATTAGCCGAGCTGGGAAACACGCGAGTAATAACCGACGCGTGAATAGAAAACACACTCAGAAGTCGCGTGCAAACAAGTGGCAGCTCATAACCGTGGCCTCGTTGCTGTACAAGTGCATCCTTAAAAGTTGCTTCTTCAACTATTAATCCTAATTAATGGGCCTGGTGTGGAGGGGCGATAACCGCTAAACAGAGATTATCGGCCAGCGTGACACTCAATAAAGAGCCACTCTGCACACAAAAGCCTTGGCTGCACTCAACGGCTAGTAGCAAGGAGGGGGAAAAGGGAGTAAGAGGAGAGAAAAGAGGGGAGGTGGAGCAGAAAAGGAAGGAGTGAGTGATGGAGACAGGCAGGTAAAACAAATGTTGTCGGAGGAAGGAGAGAGAGCAAAGGAGGAGAGGAAAAAGCGGGGTTGGGAAGAGAAAAGGGTCCTTTATCCCCGATCCCCAGAGTGTGGACTAGAGTGTGAGCAGCCAGATCAGAGGGCTCTGCCAGCCATCAGGGGCTTCACGCTAGTGTGGCTGCAAAGCACAGCTTTCTAAGGCACACAGAAGTGGCCCCTGGGTACATGCTGGAAATAAGATGTTACAAACAGGTCTCGGGTTTGGCTGTGAAAGCCCTGAGTTTTAGCCAGCAACGACTCTGTCAATCTATCTTGCTTGATGACACGCCCTGGCTCCTGTTTCTTCCGCTGTGTATTAAACTATAGACAGTTTCTACTCATTAGTTCTGTTTTTGTCTCTTTTTGCGTCCAGGGCCCGGTCGCCCCTTTGCAACAGAGCTACATTTTCAGAGACAAATCCCAGTGCCATCGCAACAATTCCAGATTCATTTGGGTTTAGATCAGTCTAACCATTTGTTGCAGAAGAGGGGGTGTCAGCATTGTGCGAGTGTAGCAGCAGCTGAGTTATAAAGAAGTAAAAAAGAATTACTGCCAGAATTACACTTTTTATTTTAAAGTGAGCATATCTACATTTGATATTTCTGTGGCCACTTAAAGCATCAATCTGATTCACTCAGTTTATTTAGATACTAATACACAGCTGTTTTTTTATATTAATGTTTCTTATACTTTCTTTTTATGATAGATTGTAGTAACTCAAGTCTTAGTAGAAAAAAAATGGTAACGTGTCCAAAAACGGAGGTTGTGTTAAGTAATTTACTAGGAATGGGAATTTGTGTGTAATGGTAGACAATATTACATAGTGTTGGTCTTATTGAGATGAATGGTATATATAATGTCAGTAGTTCTGTTTCCATATTGTTGTCAGCAAATCTTTGAAATATTAAAAGAAATAAATCAATAAAAAGAAAACTAGGCTTGTTTCCATTAACATGTTACACATTACTGTAAAAGAAAAGAAAAAAATAAAGTAGAAGAAATTGGGATCAAACCAGCCTTTTGGTAACCAGTAAATAAAATCAAAAATGAAAATTTAGCCATTTATGAGAGAAAAACAGGGAAAAGTCTCCAGGGACTGTTTGTCAATTGAGCAAGTTGTAATTATTCTGTTGTATCAGCTGGTATTGATCATTCTGAAGTGAAGACAACAAAGGCAGTGCAAACAGCTGATCAGTCATGTGAGGTAAATGTAAAACTACCCCAAACAAGCAGAAAAACTTATTTGTAATATTGGGGTGACACAGGCTGTTAATGCAGACATGGCTCTGCATTTTAATGCTCGTGATTTGATTATTAGATTAGATTTTAATGGGTAATTATCATTTTATGTCTATTAGTTAAAAGAGGTTTAAGGTAAACTAATTAGTATTTCTACTAACGCGGGTCCATTCCTACCATCGATGCTGAGAGCAGTCTCACACTGCCACTGTTATCAGTTGAGTATTTTAAGCAGTTGCATAGAATTTGCAGAAACGCTGGAACTGCATATAATATGGAGAGAAATGTCTGATCTGATCATGTAGTGCATACTCAACTTGGTCACTCAAAGGCGCAAATGAGAGTCTGCTGCTGTGTCTTTTGTAGTCGATTGTCAAGTCTCAGCAGATCAACTCATGCTCGCTTGTTGGGGATGTGGGAGTTGCTGTCAGTTCATTGATGTCAGAGAACTGGCAACACTGTTCTATAGTAATCGCTGGCAGATGTTGTGCTTAACGCGGCATCAATAGAAGCTCATTACGGAGGGTGTTACTAAAGCACAGGAAAAGAGGGGTCTTATTAATTAACTATTACCATTAACTGCGACAGTTTATTCAAATATTGGTTCATTCTGTCTGGAAAGTAAAACATAATGTATATTGACTACAAATCTCAACATAATGTTTGTGTTACCTGCTTTCTAAAGTAAGATTTCTTTGCTTGTATTGTTTATGCAGCTGTTGTTACAGCTTATTTCATATCATTTTTCCTGTACTGAACCTTTAAATTCTGTTAATACATACTCTCTAATGCACGTAAATGTAGTTTCATCCCACCTCTCCACTATTTCAGCATCTCAGAACAGGACACTTTGGGGAAACAGTTAGTGAATATCAGAGTGGACAAAGTCTTTGCAACACATAAATAGCACATTCACATTCGCGTCCACATTACTGAGACCATGGCATTAAACTTCCTGATGTGTGAAAACTGAGGGCAGAGGGTGACACTACAAATAAGCTTGATGAAAGAGACTTGGTTGAATATGAGAGGGTCATTAGGAGAAAGGGGAGCTTCATTTCTTGCAGGATGTCACACTCCATCAACAACTGGAGGTGTCGCCTGTCCCTGGCATTCATTGTTCAAGGGAGCTTCTCAAACCACATACATCATGTGAAAGTGTTTGCGCAGGACATATGGACCTTTCATCACCTTCATTCCCTCTTTTTTAGAGGCTTTTCCACAGCTCTGTGTGAGAGCACCCTGACATCTGATTGAGGAAGGAGAGGGAGGCTGTTTTGGGGTGCACAGTTCTCTTCTTAGCAGAGCAGAGTGACTGGGCACATGTTCAATCAGTCAACTGGAAGTCATATGGATTGTTAGAACTGAAAGCGTCAAATCAAGAGAAGCTAAAAGCAAGCATGTAATGTAATGTAACAGAAAGACTTGCTCATCTATTAATAAAAAGAAAATCTCAATGACATTTTCTGGTCATGGGTGGGTGCGTGTGCTTTGCTGTGGCAATGCCCCCACAGCCCCCGGAGTGGTAGTTTGCGATTACATGCTCATCACAGTCCAAAGCAGCTCTAACTTGCACGTGATGTGATCTTTGACTCCGGGTTGCCAGTTCAGCAGATACCTCCAGCCTTGCCGCACCAGGAGAAGCCAGTTTCCCCGGGCTTCATATTTATTAGCCTTGATGTGTGTGAGCTGGCGTGCAGCATGAGCAGCCGAGCGAAAGCGCAGCGGACGCAAACCATGCTTGACGTGGCCATCTCATGTGGAAGCTGAGAGTAAATAAGATTCCAGCAGGGAGGAAAATGCACAATCATTGCCTGGGAACTGGGGCCTCCCATCATGAGATTCATGCAAACCTAAGCAGGCTCCTACTTAGACTCTTCACCGCAGCCGAGTTAAAGGCCTCGCCCAGTTAACCATTCTTTAAGGGTGAGGAACTGACTTGAGGACTACGCCTGGTCTCCTGCAGCAGCTAGCCTAGCCGAGAAGCACATATGTTAGCTTACACCACCAGGTTGGGATAGAGAAATCCACCGTTTTCCTCCCCCTCTATTTCTAAATGTCAATCTCCACAGTATCTTCCCTGTACAGAAATGCTGCCCTTCAGCATGACTGAATTTTCTCAGGCAGAGATGTGAGAAGACACAAGGAAATTCTCTGCTATCAATAGAAAAGTGTCCTGTGTTATTACAACACAGTGTGCACTCATGTACAGGCTATAACTTAATCTTCGTGAGGAAATGGTGTTTGGGGCCTGGGAAAGAAAGGTAATTTGCAAGTCAGAATAGTCGCTTTAATAGAGAACTTGAAACGAGGTTACTTGATATCGAACAAGTCTAAAAATCTGGTTTCCCAGCTATCTTGTATGAAGACCATGCATGACTTAAAATAGCCAGTGGAAGGGCCAATCATAATACTTTATTTTGAGAATGTAATTTTCTCATGCCTTGCCAGTAATTAACCTCCACACAATAAGGTATTGGAAGCACCACAGACACAATTCCAGACCCACAGTTTGTTTAAAAGACTAGGCTATATGATAGGCTGGGTGTAACAGGGGAATGGAGGAAGAAGGAAAAAAGGAGCCAAGATTCGACTTTATCTTCTGCAGGGAACCTTTTCTTTTGCATTCTCTGCCTGGTTTTATTCAAAACTGCTGTTTCTTCACTTCTGCTGAATTGGGTTTTGTTCCTGGCTAATTCCAGCCCGTCTCAGTCCAGGGCTCGTGGGAACTGCCGCGATCGCTTACAATCACTTCAGTCAAACACCTGGGAGATAATTGACTGGGCTTCGGTCAAACTTGTTTTTTTCCCCCCCTTCTCTCTCTCTCTCTCTTTCCATGAGTCTTCACAATGGAGACAAAGAGCATGGGCACAAAAAAAAGATCAGAATCACTAAATCCATTCCCAGACAAGGCACTGTATAGATGGCCCGAGAGCCAAATTGCCTTGCCCCAGTCTGGGCCAACTGAATGTGAAAATGGTTGAGGAACAGTTGTGGTTTGAGCTTGGCAGTCCCAAAGGAGGTGTAGTGTTGGAGAATATAACTGAAAAACACATAAGACAAATGTATTGTCTTTTTTAAACCTTAACAAATGCTTCCAGACCTCAATTCCCCAAACCCAGAACCTGTAACATAGCAGAACTGCACACAATAATTTCTCATTTGTGCAAAAAATTGGCACACCGGCAGGCCGATGTCACTACTAGTTGACATGTACAACATTTAAGGTTTCCCTTATGTAACCTCATTTATAATAAACTTAAATATACTGCTTGCTTCGTGTTGCATTTGGCTGTGACACAGCTTTCAAATCCTGTCATTTAGTTTATCACTACAGACTGAAATGCCTCATTCTCACAGAATGGAACACACCTGTAGGTATGACAATTAAATGTCTTAAAATATTATGTTTGCAAGTGAGATGTTTAAATGTCAGTAATTTGAAGCTTTTCAAGTAGCTGAAGTGTCAGTTGAGGCATTGAAAGAGTATATAGTGTCAATTATAGCGCAATTGTTGATAGCATTTAAAAGTTTCAAGTTTCACATCTGTGGAAAGTTGAATATCCTTTTTGCATGTAGGCACGTTGAACAGCTGAAGCTTAAGATGTGAAAGCAAATGAGGTGTCCATCGGTGTTTAACACATTCAGACTTGATGCAAGAAATGCACGTTTTGAAGCCACTTCAAGCCGCCTCAGATTTAAATGGTTTAATTCATTATTTATGTTGATCTGGGACTGTATGAAGATTAGCACATCTGTTAGCATGTCGACGGGGGACGGCTGTGGCTCAGGTGGAAGAGTGGGTCATCCAATGATCGAAGGGTTGGCGGTTCGATTCCCGCTCTGTCCCAGTCATTTGCTGTTGTGTCCTTGGGAAAAACACTTTGCCCACATTGCCTCCAGTGCAGCTACTCACACTGGTGTATTTATGTTGGTGGTGGTCGAAGGGGCCGTAGGTGCGGATTGGCAGCCACGCTTCCGTCAGTCTGCCCCAGGGCAGCTGTGGCTACAAATGTAGTTTGCCACCACCAGAGTGAGAATGTGTGAGTGAATGAATAATGGATTCATTGTGAAGCGCTTTGAGTACCTTGAAAAGGGCTATATAAATCTAATCCATTATTATTTAAAAAAAAAAAAAGAATGTTGATAACACTGGCCTCTTTGGTTTGTACTATTAAACTATCTCCCAAAAATACATTCTTATACAGCTAAACTGCACTTTCAGGTATGATTTGAAAGCTTAAGCTAAGATTGAAGCTTAATAGTGATTATAAATGAAGTGCCAATTGATGTCTAACCCATTAAGACCAGATGCAGCATGTTTAGAAGCCACCTTAGGTTGCCTTAGATTTAAATGGTTTAATTCATGAATTATATTGAACTGGGACTGTATGAACATTGTCTAAACTATGTCTACATTCATGTACAACTAAACTGCATTCTGGATGAATGAATGAATGTTTTGAAAGCTTAAGCTGAGCCAAAAAGTGAAATAAAATGAAGTTCCAATTGATGCTTAACACATGAAGCCCTGATTCAACATAAGCATGTACCTGCACGATTGTTTAGAGGTTGCTGAGGTCTTTGCATGGTTTAATTCATGAAAGATGTCTATAACACTGATCACTTTGGTTGCCTCACAGTACTATCCAACCCTGTCTGCTCAAAAGTGCATTTCTATACAGCTAAACTGCATTTTCAGGTATGTTTTGAGAGAAAAAAAAAAAGCATTTTTCCAGTTTCAAAAAGCTACAATGTCCATGCCAGGAGGCTGGTGGCATAACCCTGACACCGGAGACTGGCCACCAAAATTACTTGATTAGGTTTTGGATGATGTAATGCTTTGGGTAAAACAGAGCCTTTCACAACAGCTTTTCTTCCATTTGCGTAGTTGCCAGGTTATCATCCCATTGAATACATGATCGTTGGACTGAAACTTAGCACCAGTAGTAAGGAAATCAAAGAAATGCAAAGAAATGTTGATGAGAAACATCTTTGTGATACATTACAATCCAAGAGAAAATCCGTAATCAAGAATGCATTTTAGTTGTGTAGGAACATAGTTTTGAGGAGACTGGCCTTGTTCTATTGTGTTCCCTCGAAGAAGAGGAACTAATCATTTTTGAATTAGAACGTGGCAGCAGCAGGAGCAGTCATTAAAATCACACTGCTATTAGTCATTATACAGTAGTTAGACATTACAGTTTTAGTGTTAAACATAATCACGCCCTAGTTTCATTATCCACGGGATGTATTTATTATGAAATAATTCTGCAGTGTGGTCTTATCAGTGGCTGCAATTTAGTGAATTCATGTTATTGACTCACTAATCTTATTCAAGGTCATGATCCACTATAAATAAAATCCATAAAAAGGAGCCTTGTAAACAACAGTGGGCTAAGTTGACTTCTTATCTTCCATTTTGCTGTACAGTAGTTCTCATACATATAGAGAATGATTTATCTCCCATACCATGTGGCCACCTCCTGACGTGAAATCACATTTTAGCATGGATGTGGTTATATTCTTGGCCTGTTTATTGCCGATGCCTGTGGGGCAGAGGGTAAACTGAGGGTAATTATTATTAGGGTACGGAAATGTGGACAGCTTTACATAGCTGAGCCTGCCTTACTCACAAGAACACTCACAAGAACACACAGTGACACAGTAACTCACACTTGTTTATATGGGAGTCACTCCAGCATGGACTGAAATCTAAGGAGGGTGTTTGTGGGGATTCTGTCTTCCTTATGTTTTTTCTTTTTCCGTTTTGGATAGTTTCATGCTACTTTGTCAATGTATCCTTTCATTATAAACTCCATTATCCATTTATGTGGCTAATGTCCCTTGTGGCTTGGCATGTGCATGCAAAAATAATTGCTTATAAGTAATTGTTATGTGGCCACTGTTACATGCTACAACAATGCTCTGCCAGCATCGATTCCCCATCCCCCCACACTGCTGCTCTACTAATAATATTCCTCACAAATGTTTGTGTGGACCAAAAACCTGCACCCTTCATCACTGAAAGCTGTGCCAATAAAGTTCAAAACACTTTAACACCTAAAACTAACATGTCTTTGTCATATATTTGTGAAGAAGCTGTGTAGACAATGGCACAAATCCAGGAGCTTTTATATGTCTGTGCTGCCTTAAGGCCTGAGAAGGGGAAAAAAAAGTTGTTGCTATGGGATAGGACGATGTGAGCTATTCTGTCCATCCCTTTGAGCAATCATCAAAGTCTTAAAGAGTCTGCACATGTGATCTCTCCACGTTGTAACCTACTCGGGTTGCAGTTGAAAGCATGCTTCGACGGCTCGCATCCTAACACTTCTCCTTGAACTCCTTGCTATAAGAAGTTCATACAGCAGCCTTAATGATGTCATGACAGTTGCCGTTACTGAATGTCCTCCAGCCTTTTACTGCACTGACAAGAATGCCGCCTACAAAACACAATGCAAATAAACTGCTGCTGCGGTTGAATTACTTATTCTATTATGGCACCTGCTCCCAAATATGACTGTTATGTTGGGTTAAAGATATGTTTCTACCATGATACCCTCATTTTCTGTGCTGTATTAGGATGACTGATGTCTTGAAATAAGGATTGATACCTCAGAGATGATTATCTACAACACCGTAGCTAGAACATTAAGAGATTTTCTTTCCATTATCAGGCAGGAGCTAGATTAAATCATGTCATCTTCCAGTTCCATATCTATCTTTGTGCTATAGGCGGCATCTTGGCTGTTCTCAAATCAGGCTTTGGCTGCTGAAGGAATTTTTCCCATTTCTGGCCCATTACGCTCGGCTGGGCCTTGATGAAGCCAAAAGTACCTGCTTTAATTGCTGTGTTTTATAGACTGTACACGAGGCTACCCTCGCTAAATACAGCATGCTTAAATTAATGGGAGCGTTCAGCGTTAGTGCATTTTTAATGAGGACTGGAGGCTGCCAGAATAGTTTTCTATATGATGAGGCACACTTTCCCCTTCGTTTGTGACACTGGCACGATGCGTTGTGGCGCCCCGGTGCCCGCCAGCTGGTATCCAGTGTGAAGCCAGGAGAAAGCTGGTGTGCCTTGTAAAGTACATCCCACCCAGAACTGACAAGCAAACAAACAAGGCTCTCTCTTTGGTGCAGTTTTTTGGGCAAGCAGTGCAGCTTGAAATGCACTGTCTGAGATGTGAATCCCCACGTTCACGGACACGCCCTCCCACACAAATACATACATGTGCACATGGACGGTTTGGTATTTTTCCATATTCATACACAAGAGTGCACCTGTTGTCGCTACACACACACACACACACACAGACACAGACACACATGCACACACATAAGCACAGATACAGAGCTTATCAAAGAAAAACAAGAGTTTACAGCCTTATATGTTACAGGATACAGGGTGTGACCCTGATTTACATTTGTATGTAGAGTGCAATGGAGTACAGAGAGTAGAAACGGCAGAGTAGATAACCCCAAAACATTCACTCTAAATTTATGCCAGGATCCTATTCCCTCTCACTGAATTAATGCTTTAATCTCTCCCTCTTTGTTGCATGTGTACTTGGGCTCAGTGTGTGTTTGTGTGTGTGTATTGGGAGGTTGGGGGTGGGGGATTATATTTCTCAGCAGCCACTGTTTTAGTAGTTCTTTCAAAATGAAAGAATTTACCACTGAAGTCCGGCGCCGGAGAAATTGCACCTTTTGCCATTTCAGTCTTTCCTCTATTCAAAGTCACACCAATAGTCCCCATCAGTTCTGCTGTCTTTGCATTTCTCCTCCACAAAGAAATAGCTAGTGTTCTTTAATGGGAGATTACCTTCAAATGCAAGCTTAAAAGATTATGCGCTTTCATATATGTCTTTGAGGTCCATTATTCGATGTCATTTCTTGAACATTCAGTGCTCTCGCTCACTTTCCCATCTCTGCTTCTTTTGTGGTTGTTCTGTGTATCTTTAATTCACTGCTTTATCTATTCAAATAATAGCCACCTGCTCATAATGCGCATCAAGACTTTTTTTTTCGGTTTGGAAATCTATGTCACATCTGTGACTTAACGTACTGCATCTTTGATCCCGTGGCTCACTCTGCATGCAGTACCACCAACATGTCCGCTGACAAACCGTATCCATAATTTATTCCTGTCTACAATGAAAAATCTGACGTATGCCGGGGAATATTCATTTTTCCCATCACCGTCCTGCCACCTGAGTCATCGCTTTATGAATTATTTTGACGATTGGTAATGATGTCCTGTGTTGGTAGGCCATTACAGGAGAGGAACTTAATTCGCCCATTGTTAATTAATTGCTTCATTCTTAGCGGGAGTAATAAAAATGCTATTAAGTAAAATACCTCTATCATTAACCTAACTTTGTTAATATGGCTATCAGTGGGGCTCAATAAACAAAAGCTGTAGTGCCTATGCCGCACAGGGGTAATTAAAAATGCACTGTCATTAATTATATTGGATGGAAGATTGTCCAATGAGTTGGAGTTTTGTTGACTATTCTCTTCCTAAGCAAGATCTTTATCAGGCAAAAATGAGTTTTTATCAAGCCTGGACATCCTGCTGTTTGACCGCAGTGCACAAATCCATACATAAAACCCAAATACATCTTGTACTTATGTAATCTTAAGTACTTTCTGTAATTTCAGGTAGATTTTTCACATCTTAAATGCACTGCTTTATCAACCGGCGCCTCACTATTGCATGTCTTCTCTCACGTTCCAACAGATGAAAGAGGGGAATTATACAAACTGTTATAAAAATCTGTTTGGTCTAGAGACCATAAAGTAATTCTCAGGTTAAATATCTGCTATCACAGCTTGTATAAACAGGTATGTTTGCCCCGTAGATAAAACCTGGTGATAGCTGCAACACCTATTGGAATCTAATGGAAATTTTGTGTGGTCTGGGTACTTTTCCTTAGAGGCACGGCACAGACAGAGCACCTCAGTACAAGGACGTAACAATAGAGACGCTTCACTGATTCACACTGAGATAAATTCAATGGAAAAAGTGGAAGAAAATCTACATCAGTAAAAATTCCACAGGTAACAAAGGGCAAAGATATTAGTTCTGTGTATACTATAGAACAGAACATAGTGGTAACTGTGCTTCTGGGAAGGTTGTAATGAGGGCGTAATAAGGAAGTAAGTCTGACTGCACTTAAAGCAAATGCTCTGCAAACACAACAAAAAGAACAGACTGAATTGCCAGAAGAACTCCTGTGTTGCATCACAACATTGTCAGTGAAGATATTAGCTTTAGAGGTTTTTTTTTTCCATGTTTGTTCATGAGACAGCTCTGACAGCAATCACTTGCACCAGGAACAGGCGTCGAGATTAACATTGCCAGCTTTATGTATCTTCCGAGTTCATTGTTTTCTTCCTCTCCACTATCTCCTTCATCCCTTTCTCCCCCTTTCTCGTTTTTCCTCCCTGTCTCCATCTTGTCATATTTCTGAAAAACTGGCGGCACAGGCGTGAAATTGATGTGATGAAAAACAACTGGGATATCTCTATGAGCCATTTGCTTTGCCGTTATGGCCACCCTCTCTCCCCTCAGCGTGGCTCTGGGCTTTCTGTTGCGATTGAGGGCATACTGCAAATTAGCCAGCAGCTATCTGAGGTTACCAGCCAAATGCATGGCTGATCTTGCTCCCTGCCAAGCAAAACGCTGGTGCAACCAGCTCCACACCCCAAACTTTGTGGGCCTTCTTTGTCCTGCTTGGTATGTTTAAAACTCCATGGCAAATATACATGATGCATTGTATTCATTTGCTCTGGCACACCTTTAATAATCGTGAAAGCAATTGAATTTACAGAGAAGACGCGGTGTAAGTTTGGAATACTTAATGTTACCTCTTATGTCAATATAATTCAATATTGTGTTTACACTGACAAATGGCTGCAGATGCTCTAAATAAAGCAGAAATAGTAATAAATATGCATGTGTCTTCACTTTCTTTCGTGAGAGCTTAGATGGAGCATCACCCTAAAGTGTGCTGGGGATTTTTTTCTTTCTTTCTTCTCTTAACAACCGTGGAAACATAAAGCGCAAATAACAATAATAAAAAAACCTCCCCTCAGTTATATTCATCCCAACATGTCCCACGTGAGCCATGAAATCGGCCTCTGATTTATCCCGGAGCTTCACGTTTACAAGGAGAGATAAGGGCAGTTCAGGCCTATTGTTGCAGCAGGCATGACCCCAAACATGTAAGGGCATCTTGGCCATCTACCATTGTGTGCAGCTACACTACGTATTGAGCTGCATAAACTCATCCTTTTGTGTGAAGTGAAAAGAGAGGGGGCCCTCTTAATTAAGCAAGCGAGAATGTAAGTGACTTCCTACGTGCATAAATGAATACTCAAGAAAGTAAGTGTGTCATCCCGGATGTGGATAAATGAATAAGTTGCTGAATGCGAGCGCCAGTAAGTGGGTTAGAATGTAAATAAATGAATAAGTTAGCAAATTAGTGTTTAAGTGTGTTAGCATGTAAATAAACGAATAAGCAAGTGAATTACAATGCGAGAGAGTTTGCCGGGTGAGTCAAGACGTTAAGAAAGCCAGAGTGTCAGCAGTGCAAAGGAAGTTATCTCTTCAAAAAGCCTTTGAGGACACGGAGCGCCGCTTGTTGCAGGGCGGCACATCGAGTACATCTGGCTCGCGCATGTCATATTTTCTCATGTACAGATGACATGCCAATTACTCCTTAATTACACGCGTCATCTGGACCAAAGTGCCCAACGCCAGCGATGATTAATCCTGTTTATTGTGGCAGTGATGACAGTCCCGGTGGACACAGAGCACCACAAAACACAC
Source organism: Amphiprion ocellaris (assembly GCF_022539595.1). Classification (NCBI taxonomy): domain Eukaryota; kingdom Metazoa; phylum Chordata; class Actinopteri; family Pomacentridae; genus Amphiprion; species Amphiprion ocellaris. Next base: position 9,825,308 of record NC_072788.1, read on the forward strand.
AACAAGGGATTATAAAAGGGACTTGGAGAAGGCTGCAGGGGACAGGGGGAGCCGGGGCAAGGAGCTGACTGATTGAATGACTGTCTGACAGTTAATCTTGCTCTTGATTTCAACCACTGATGATCAGATATCATGAAAATAAGTGATGGAAATCTCTTTATTTCCAGACCGTGGAAATGGCTTGAGGCGTAACAACATTTGACTGGGGGAAAAAAAAAGAAAAAAAAAAAGCTTTAGTTGCCAAAAACAGTGAGGTTGCCTACTCACAAGGAAAAGCCAGCATTATTGCTCAGCACTATCTGCAATATGCTTACGCACGCTTTCATGTTGACGGATGGCTGCCAAGTCATTTGAATATCATGTCCAGTTAAAATCGTGATTTTACACACATCAAAACCAATTACTTTCTGTCATCTTCAAATCCGCATCTCATTATCTCCCACAATTGTTATTGCTAACGAGAGAGAGAGAGAGAGAGAAGGAAGCATTTGCAACTCGATTTTGTTTCCAAAATGTGATAGTCATGAGGGGGCAATGAGGTCATGCTGGCAGTGGAAGAGACTGTGTGTGAAAATCTAGACCTTCCTGTAAATGAATACATACGAGCCAGATACCCATCGTAAGCAGGACCATCTCAGAGCGTGACCGGAATATGCGGGGGAAGGGAAGGTGGTAACCATTAGATTAACACTGAGATAGTGGATGTGGTCGGACTGGCACTGGGAGTCAAGCGGGGGGTCATCCCCAGCGGAGTGGACGCTGAGGCGGTTTATCTCCAGATGAGAGACGGAGCAGCTCCGGAGCATGACGAGGTGGTTGCTAGCCGCCCATCATTCTGACCCTTTGTTAAAGTCAACTCTTCGTGTCCCCAATCACTCCTTCCTGTACTTAGCTTCCATCTTCCTTCCCCTCCTTCCATATCTGCCTCTAATTCATGCCCCGTCTTTGTCCAACTCTTTCTATCACTCACAGCAGCTCCCTCTTGCTTTTGTTACTCCCTGTCACACTCTCTTTCAGCATTAGCTCCATCTCCATCCATCTGCTGCTTTTGTCTCTTTGCTCTTTTTCACTAAGATGCCTTGGCAAAAATGGGTATTGACTGTGCCTTCTCTTTCCTCTCATCCCTGCTCCACTTTTTTTTTTCCTCATCACTGTGTACTCCAGCAGTACATGCTCCTTTTAGGAGGTGATGTGAAGAGTAGTAGAAATGCACCTTGTAAGGGGAAAAAATGTGATGATACAATCAGTTTTATTGTGCTGTAAGGATTTTTTCAGGCTTGTGGTTATACACCCCGTATGCAGGCTGTATGAAAGAATTGCAATTCACATGCATTTTTTCCTCTCTCTCATTCCCCTTTTTCCTTCTCTTTTCATTGCTGAAAATAATTAGGCTGCAGTCTGGACTCAGGGGTGTAACGTTTCTGCTCACGTTTCCATGATACACGACTAAAAGGGAAAAAAACTGGTTGTGCTGCTCGAGAAAATTCTACCTGTGTGTCACCAAACATCCTCCACCTCCACCCCTCCCCTCTCCCCGAATGCTGTTTTAGCGTGGAGTTCCACAAGGCACAATGCACTTTATCTGACCTAATTCTTCCCTGGCACTCTTCCAGCGCTAAGAGTACATAAGGACTGCGCTGTCAAGGTATTCAGCCCTGCCTCTCTATTATTTTAGAAATCAAGCAACATCTGTTGTGCTTTGGGCTCTCTTCGTGACTCACAGGAGGTTTTTGCAGTTTGCAGAAAAATGCACCTACATTTGCCTGCAGCAAGTCATGAGATCTTATTAATTTATTTATTCTTACATTCTACAGTTCAGTTTGATTCCTTCTGTTGGGATTTTTTAAAAACAAAATTTGTGAAAACACGATTTTTTTTTAGATATGTTAACATTCAGTAAACAGTTCAAACATAATCCAACAGGATGAAAAATGGTAATTTGGACTCTGCTGCAGAGATCAGTTCTTTTACATGCCATGGTTTTTGACTCACTAAGTTTAAACCTTATATTAAACCTCACAAAGTGCCTTACTGGATATTCAGCATGACAACAAGCACTATTTTCATGTGCCCTTTCAGTAGAAAAAGATTTAACTGCATCCCCTCCACACAAGTGCATCTCATTTCCTCTAGTTACATTGCCGGGCATGTGGCATCTGTTGGAATTTTACAGCAATTTCAAAGTTTGGCTTTGTAGCATTTTAAGCACAGGGAGTGTGCAGGCCTTGTTTATGTGTGTGTGTTTGCAACCCAAACCCTCATGGTCCATAAATTTTAATATTCCTTGTGAGTGCTATACCCAAGCAAAACACAAAGTGCCTCACAAGTCCCTGCCCAGAGCGCTAGTTTAGCAGAGTTCTCCACTAAGATGCATTACACACCAGGCCTGCGCTCACAGTTCACCCTCTTCCTGCCGCCGCTTTCCGCACGCATCTTGCAGGACTCGCTGGTGATTTCCAAACAAGCCCAATAACAGCCCTACAACACACAGCTCCTACGGGGGACTACGACTCTTTTCGCCATGTGACTCTGATATTATTCAACTGGGAGGGGGGCACGGCTGCCGCTTTCTTTTTTTTTCCCTCCACGGCTCTAGCAAAACAGAGCTGGAGTACAGAAAGGGGAGGGTGGTCCTGTGTTGCGCCCCAGGCTCCTTTTTTGTGTTTACCAGTCCCTGCGTGGGACTGATGCTATTTTCAATTCCAAGGCTCAGCCATGGCTAACTGGCCCGAGCCCCTTCATGCCATTTGCCTTAATAATGTGGGCTGGACTCTCTGCGGGGAAAGTAGCCGCCATCCCGAGAGTGGCTAAATGACACAGTGCAGTTCATTGATGGAAAGGATTACACGCTTGCACGCAGGGCGGCAAGGCAACGGGTTCTCTGAAGGGCACTACAAAGAGAGGCGATGTAAAAATCTTCACAGGGGGAGAATGCACTGGTTTACTGTATGTCAAAGGGCGAGTGCTGGCATAATTTGTGGCGTCACACTGTTTATCTCGCACGTGCTGGGAGTGTACGGAGGCCGGGGAAATGCACGATCTTAACGTATAGAAATAGAAAACATAATTAAAAGGTTTGCTACATATTCACACACCTAAACCAGATTTATTATGTCATATTATTTATTTACGGGTGCTCTTAACACACCACCATGAGATCATTTGACACCACATTAGAAGCTCGTGTGCACTGTGTATCCATTTACATTTCCTGTAGACAGCTCTGTATGCTACTACAGTCTATGTTATTGTAGGGCATTTGGCTGTTGCAAAATTGCTTCCTCCGCCGTCCCCTAATAAGAACAAAACAATATGACTTACCAAGTGGAAAAGTGACCCGTGCACCAAAGATCTGAAGGCACATCAAAATGACAACTCAGAGAAGGAGGCATAAGCTGTCTTATTATAGTCCTGAATGATACATGAATAGATGTAGCACTCTGTTTTACCTCTGCCCTCAATTAAATCGTATGAATCCAGCCACCATGTATTAAAATGGCCAGATGCTAGGATGGATTCTGTTGGGAGCAATGACATGCAACAAAGTGATATGAATCATGCCCCCACACTGTGCAGCAGCACACTCTCAGAGGGGCCGGTGACACAATTTATGGAAAAAGCAAAAACAAGACACAGCCGCTCAAGAATGGATGGACTGTCAAAATAGTTTTTTTTGTGGAAACTGTAATTTCCACTGCAGGATCAATACAAATTCAGGTGTTTAATAGATTGTAATCTCAGATCAGAAATGCAAATGGGAGGCTCCGTGCGATGAGTCAGGCCACGTTGAATATTCAAACAGAGATAATTATCTAGGATTAGCCCCGTTTTGGCTTTGACGTGTAAGAGTTGTCACGTTGCTTTGTTTCAGCAAACCAGCTTTTTAGCAAAACGGCTCCATTTGAGGTCTATTTGCAAGTTTAAGCTCCACATTCTGCAGCCTCAGACGGAGCAGGAGAACTTGGGTCCATCACATGACAGCATGCCATGCATCAAATGGGTGCGAACAACTTTTCACACTCCATCCTATAGATTCGGTCCCCTCGAGAGGTGATATCTATAAGAGCGGCTAAATGCAAGGGCGGTGTGAAAGCAGGACCCAAGGCCATTCTTGGGAGCCGAATGATCGAGCACGCCGTGATGTTTGTCCTCGCGGTGGCTATCTCCTTCCGATGCTGGCTACTAAACATTCCCTATTTCTCATTCTGCACCAGTCTGTGATAGTCTCCCCCATACTTACTACAATCATTATCAGCTCTGCGCAACAAAAAGCTGTAGCATTTCAAAGATTACCTGTACTTCAGTACAGCTGTAGAACCCCCATCTTTTTTTCTTTTGAAATGATTCCTGTATCTACAAATCTCTATCACTTGCATACATAAATATCCAGCCTCAAGCAAAACACAATGTTTTGCAGAAGAAGAAAAAAAAAGAATCAAAGGCCATTCAAGAAAGGAAATCATAACATTATATCTATATTTAGCTTCTGTTGTCTTAATTGGCATGAAGAGTACAATCAGATAAGCTTTGACTGTGACTCACATGCTGCTTCAGGAGACAGAAATATCCTTTACCAGTGTGTATATCCCCTGCCAAGTTTTTTTCCCGGCCTCTTCTTTTGGCAGGTTTGTATTCATTAGTGAAGTTGTGAAGTCTATCTGACCAGTGGTGCCTGTACCTGTACGTTTGTTGTTAAGGTTGCTCGACTTTTCCCCCATTGTTGGGCGTTTTATCTCTGCCGCAGCCACCTACCTCGGAGCTCCATGCCACTTCCATGTTGCCCCTATATTGCCGTCTATGCGGTGCCGGTCCATCTGGGCTCTGTGAGGTCACTGCACACGCCACCTGCTCCGATCGGGGTTTGGCTTCTGGGTGGCATCTCTGGGCACGCGTGGAGAGGCAGATGTATGGATTTAGTGGTACAAATGCCCTCAGATAGCCCATAAACATAACACACACCCTCGCATAATATCTCACTGCACACACACACACTGGCTTGCTTGCACATAATTTGTACAATTTACATTTCCAGGCCCAGAACTCTTTTTTTTTAATGGGTTTCTGTGCAATTTTGTGTTTAATGAGACTTACTGTATGTGGTTCACTAATTTGGGGAGACAATTGCTCCTTGCATGCTCAGGTGGACTTAATAGGCTTACAAGACTAAAAATTGGATTGGGGTTAGCATATTCCATGGAGTGAGTTTCTTATTACAGAAATGTACTGGCAGAAGTTAACTCAGTTCTTTCCTGAAAATAAATACCTGGAAAATATCATGCAACACTATAGTTTTCGAATTGCAAAAAATCATTAAATAGCAAAGGAAATTCAAATAAGTGGCATACAGAATGTTAATCAAAGAGAGAAGACACCATTTAGCAGTGAAAGAGAACTACTCCTGTTGCCTGTCAGTGTCCCCAACAGAAAAACCAGCCTGTTTGAAATGTCCACAAAGCTTTTGTTTTTATTTCACCGAGGTCCTGTTGCCTATACATGTCCTGTTGACACTATATACACGGTTGATACTGCCACCTGTCCCTCGTTTTATTGCCTATGAATGCACAAAGAAATACTTTAGAGAAGGCTGAATTACCTTCTTTGATATTCAATGCGCCAGGAAGGCATTTCAGGTTACAGTCATGGTTGGAGGTAAAGCAGGAATAGACGCTTATCCCTGAAAAAATAATGAATTTTAATTATGTTCTGCGCAGCGAAAAAACAATGTAAATGTGTTTGATTGTGCTGATATTGCGACCGATTTCACTCATGTCTTCTACATTCTTTGTGCGTAAAACTATGCAGTGCGCAGCTGTTTTTGCGCATTTCTTGCATTGGAAGAGGTGCAGAATTTGTAACGTCTGAACTTTCAGTATTTGAGGTTTCAAGAAAACCAAATTATGCCGAATACACGGACGAAGGGTGGCAATTGTTTTCTAGTTTTAATGGTTAAAATATGCAAATTTGCAATAATTTAAAACAGGAGTTGTGGAACAAAGCTGGAATCATGTGCGATAAAGTCAAATCTAGATCTTTTAAGGATTTTTTCTGGCGAATATTTTAATTTGATTCGAGAAAAATGTGTTTATCTTTCAATAAACTTGATGCATATGTGCATTAGATCGCGATGCGGTTTTGAGATGGACACTTTTTGCAGTGCACGGAGAGGATTTTACTATGTGCGCAGCCAGACCCCGCCTGCTCACTGCGCGTCACTGGCGAGTTGTGTGGACGCGGAGTCACTCCCCTGCCTACTTTTAATAGCTTTGTCATGTGATGGAAAGCAGTTGTAAGACAGGTGCCCTCGGTTCATTCTCGGCGAGGGGCAGCAGTTGCCTGTGTGAGAGCGAGTGGGAAGCGTGTGTGGATTTCTTTTTTACTTGATTTCTTTCTTTTTTTTTCTTTTTTTTTTTCCTTTTTTTGGTAATTTTTTCGGACCGTCATTCAGTTGGCTGGATGGCGTGGGACAGGTGTAACCAGGACTCGGTGTGGAGAGAATTAGAGGTGAGCGCATCTAAAAAAAAAAAAACAAACAAAATCTTTCCTGTCTCTAGCCCTCTGGACCTCCTTCTTCTGTTTTTGCAACCCCTTTGGAACGATGGACAACACTGACTACACGAGATTTCCACATAAGTCCACCACCTCCTCCTCCTCTTCTGTCGGGCATGCCGGTGTACTAGTGCGCGTCTGGACACAGTTGAGGATGCGAGGGGATGTACAAACACGGGGATGTATGACGAGCAGGAGGGAATGTGCGGAATCTCCCTTTTCCACCTCAGTTTAAAGATGTAGTTGCTGTAATGCGTGCACGGGGCTCAGGACCATTGCTTTCCTTCGTAGGATCTCTGTTCAGTCGGAGCGAGTGCTTGCAAGCAGCCGGATATCTTTCCAACCGCGGACTGTACGCGCTCCCCGGTGCCGAGAAGCTTTTCATGCAGAAATGACTGAAATGTCTCAAAGTCAGGTATTTTCGCTGACGCATGAAATCCACTAATAAATCGGGGTGTTTTCTTTTCCTTTTTTGTTTTTGGAAGTGCTGTGTCGTGCGCATGTTATTTTCCAAGAGCAAAGGTTGTCCACACTGAGGCACCGCTATCTGGCGTTGCGCAGGAGCGTCATAATATTACCGGTTCTGTGTGCCAACATCCCAGCCGGAGGAGCGCTGCCCCGGCTGGAGAGCAAACACCCAGCCGAGAGTCGGTGATTTCATGCTTGTGCTCAATTCATTTTACTTTCGGAGCCTTTTTTTAAAGTCTCCTCAACCAGTAATTAGCTCCCATTCGCTCCAGTCGTGTTTAATGTTACCTGGTTTAAATGCATGCAGATAATACGCACATCAAAAGGATACTTATTGGTCCTTTTCTGTCCTGATTCACCGCGTCCATCCAGCTTGTTATGGACGCTCAGGTCTACCTGCCTGTACAGAGGTACTTGTCTGCATTCGTGAGCTCAGTGATGCCTCAGAGAGCTTCTCTCAGTGTGATATGACTGCAGTCTGCCTGCTACAATTGTGACAATGTGAGCTGCGTTAAATTTCATGTAATAAAAGTCAGGATCCATGCTTTCCCGATCGATTTCGGGCTTGTTTTCCATTCCGACGCCCTCATTTGCACTTTATTCCAGGTAGGACTTTACCGTTTGGACTGCGTTTCCAGACTCAATCCAACAAATGTACGCGTTTTCTAGAAGCTCCCACTCCGATCGATTCTGTGAAAACGTATGCATGTTTTAAACCGTGCTCTTTAAACAACACAACTGTCATTCAGGAGCACAGTCCTTCCCCTAATAATCTTCCTAGCAGGTGCTTTTATGCGCGATGCGTGCGTAAATAAGTGGAGCGCTGTGGTGCACTCTGATTGTCTGTCTGGCGGCGCTATTTCATTAGTTCACCAAGAAGTCCATAAGATAATTGAGCATAGGACGTCCAGCCTGTGAATATCCTGACAGCTTTGTTACCATTCTTTCGTGCCGTGCCTTGTCTGACTGGATCATCTCAGGGGGAAGCCTAAGACGCAGTGAGTCTGTCCCCTTCGCTGCTGCAACAGAACGGATTTGTCTCATCACAGTCTAAGTCATCGTGTATTCGTGTTTGGTGCGATTCCGAGGACAGATGAACTGTGACACCGGTGTCTGGGCGGTTTTTCCTACTTGGCACAGCATCCGTCTCTCAGATTTGCTCTGAGCCGAACCTGACTCTCACCCCTCCTCAGTCTGCGGGCCAAATACCTCCTAGCTTCGCCTCAGGATATCTATCTTATATCTTTCTTAAGGCCACCCTGTGGCGTTCATACATCGGCTGACGTGTTGTCAACTAAATTAGGAGTGTGTAGCCTATTAGACAGCAGCCATAAAGCCGTCTTCTCAGGCTTGGATTTGCATTTGCACAGTCACAGACGGTAAACACGCCTCGAGTCTGGGGTGTTTTTGCCTTCTAATGACCACTGACTACAGAGCTCTAAGTTTGCCCACCTTGCAAGGAGCACACAGCCTGCCTGACTTTGCTCATTTCATCTGTTGGTTTTTTTGCCTGTGGGGTTGCATACTGAAAATGAATATATTATCCCTAATGTCAAGTACCTTGCAACATCAAGAAAAGGGTTTGCACATAATAGTAAAATATCTGCAAAAAACAGCTGTAGGCTCCTTTTCCTAATCCGTCAAGGCACCTTTTCAGTGCTAGTCAATTAACAATGTTGCAGGGAGAACAGAGCTGATGATTTGTGTGTGGAGGAAGCAGGAACATCTGCTACATACAGTACACATTGGCTAGATTACATAAAAGTGGCTGGTGAATAACAGAATGTCAACAGGCAGCATTTAGCAGCAGGGAGGCCAGCACCAGTCCCAGTGTACACAGTGTACTGGAGGTGGAACAGAATCTAAGTGGAAACAGGTTGCAGGTTTGCATGTTGTTGCGCAAAATGAACCTGACCTGCAGCCAGTCACACAGCTGCTCTGTTAATAGTCAATAGAGTCAGAAAAGTAACATATTAATTCTAGGTAAGTGTGTCACATGAGAGTGTTCACTGAGACGAGAAGCTTCGGCTCAAGTGACTGTTTGTATGTTACACAAATGTGAATTTCCTTTGTTCCGGACTTAGCTGCAGGTTTACGAAGACTTTTGATTCCTGTCCAGATTTCCAGGCCCCCATTGTTTTCCAGCTTGGCTCGGATACTTCACTGTCTGATTTGCATATGAAAGAGATGTGATTTCTGTCTGACCATCCTTGTTGTTTTCTTTCTCCCCCAGTGTGCTGCCTTGGTTGGTGAAGACCAGCCCCTCTGCCCAGACCTCCCTGAACTTGACCTCTCAGAGCTGGATGTCAGTGACTTAGATGCAGACAGCTTCCTGGGTGGCCTGAAATGGTACAGTGACCAATCAGAGATCATTTCCACTCAGTATGGGAACGAAGCATCCAATCTTTTTGAGGTAAGTGCAGCCATTATGAAAATTAATCGCCCTCATCCACATTTTTTTCCTGCTTCTATGCACTATGACGCTATAGAATGCCATGCTTCATTTTGTACTCCCCAAGGGGTCAGAAGTGAGCTGGACTAATAACACAGCACCCTTTCGCATTCTTGAATGCGAGCCAAACAAAATGTACAACTGTTACCAGTTTACAAACATGCTCTTACGTTGTTCTGAAGTACAAAAGGTAGATAACGTGAAGCGCGATAAGCCCAGGAGGACCTTTGTCCCCTTGTTTGGATCGTGGCCGCGACGGTAGGCCGCCTTATCAAAACTTTGAGCATTTATTTCAGGCCAGAGTCGGTAAACGCGGCACAGATCTGACAAAACGCATCTGTAGTAAACCCTTGACATGACGGCTGTATTGCAAAATCTTAAAGGTTGGAGTGTAAAACTTTAATCTTTGCCCCACCCCACCCTCTCTCTCTCTCTCTCTCTCTCTCCCCCCTCCTGTCCCTCTCTTTCCATCTGACTCTGTCTTTCTGTTCTCACCCGGTGACAAACGAAGTCCACAGAGGGTGATGATCTGGCCGGGGCCATAAAGCCATCGTTCTTGGGGCTGAGTTCCAGTCCCCAGTTCATTATAAGCCTTTATCAGTGCCAGAGATAGACAAGAAAGACTGAGATTGGATGCTTTAGCCTCGCCTCAGGAGGAAAAACCCTGTCTGAGAAGGCAGTGCATGTGTGTGTGCCCGTGGCCCTGTCATGTAGCCACATTTCCAGGGTCTCTGTTGTGTATCTGTGTGTGTGTGTGTGTGCGTCCTCAGTGGCAACAGTTGATAACAGACTAAATTCTTTCCACGTTTGACCTCCTCCCTACCACCGCCACCTTTTCAGTCTCTTTATATCACCACACATTCTACCTCTGTGGACCACCCCAACACACACACATAAGAAGGGGGGCCTTAAGTACTAGCTGGTGTGACTGTGGCTCCTCTGTCGTCTGAGAGTGATATGGCTTGCAGCCGCCGAGTGGCTCTGGGGATGGATAAAAATACCAATGAAAGCGTATGCACGTGCTCGTGTGTGCATGTGTGTCATTTTAAAACACAATGGAACTTAGCGTCCACTGAGGACCCTGATGAGGGAACTGGCTCTGAGCAAGAAGCTGTGACTTCCAATGTGGGCTAGAGCTTGTATTTGTGTGCCTGCATGTGCACATGCTCCTGCACACCACAGCACGTGTTTGCCTCGACAAAAATACTGTACATTGCATTAAGTGGGTGATGTTTTCACACTTTTGACAGGCCGGTAGCTATTGTATTTTGCTGAGGATATGGAAAGGCTTCTAATTAAGCAGTGAAAACTAGAGGTTTCAAAGCAAGTAGTGCATTTCCCTGACCAAGGTTTTTTTTTTTTCCATCTTTGGAAAGTTTCTAGTCACCATATGAAGTTCTCAGTTCATCATACGGCAGGACCCAGCTAATCCTACTTAATCTGACAGAGGAAAGTTTGCTGCTCGGCAAGGATCAGAAGGCTGGGGCTGCAGCTGTACTTCCTGCACCCCCCTGATTGGCCTCCACACAGAACAGAGAAGCATCCAATCAAAAGTTGAAGATTAGAGAATGTGTTAATAACTGGCCAGATTTAAAGCCTGTGAGTGTGTTCTGTTTCCCTTTTTTTGACATTCTCCCCTTCCTCTCTTTGCATATACGTCCCCTTAACAAACCAGTGTGTGAGTTCAAAGAAAAATCAGGTAGCAGATTATGAAGGCTGTCCTGAGCAGCACGTGGAACAGCTGGGTGCAGCTGTCACGGTCAGGCTGTCATAAAGTTTGAACCTGAATTCATTAGTTAAGTCTGTTGAAATGATTTGCAGCTTTGACAGAAAGACAAACACTTATATTTTGGTCTGGTACTGAGACCTTTATGCAGGTTGCAGCTCCATGTGACACAGTAGCAAATGAGTAAACTAGATTTGACTTACTTATACAGTACAGTTGAAATATTGCCGTCACTACGCAGAACGTGTTATTTGATGATTTGGTGGACAATGGAAACTGTTTATAACTTGTGTAAGCAGTTTAAGTGTGTGTGTATGAGTGTTTATCATTCTGTTTCTAAATGTGCGTTCTGTTCTGTAACCAGCATACAGTGTTAGGATCACAAGCTGTCCATTGGCTGGCCTTTTGCTCCATTCCCTGCCACTGTCCCAACTGTCCCTGACACAAAATGTCTAGAATGATACACCACACCCCCCCTCTTGTAACACACACACACGCACACATAACAGCTATCGCTCCGGGCACAGCATGTTTGACACCTCTTCAAAACGGGCCGACCGTGAAAGTCCACGGTCTATTTTGGGCTGCAGTTGTTAAGGGGTAGTCACTCCAATAAGTTCCCAATGTACTGCCAAAGATAACAGCATACAAGTGTGACCCAATATCTTTTCAACCGCGGGTCTCCGCTTAGATTTCATGTCAAGCTTCAACCATTGTTGGTTATGCGTCTTGTTGGTTTTTTTTCGGATTGCGATGTGGACGTCCCGACGGCGGTCACACTGGGATGCGACCTGGTCATGCAACACGTATGCAGATGAAGACATTTACAGCTGTTGAAGCCTGTGAGTCGGTCATTATGAAAGGAAATTGGCAGTCGGTTCTCCTTTTTGACATGTTTTTGCTGCCATAGCTGTCCTGTTGTGAGATACACTGATGACAGATGGACAGGTGGGACAAGGGGACAAGGGCAGATAGAGAAAAGCGAGGCAAAGGGGGGTGCAGAGACAGAAAAGGCCAGCAAATGACAAGACGGACAGACAGACGGAGGCATGGAGACAGATGGGTAGTGAAATAGATAAACATATAGACCAGGAGATGCTTGGACTTGTGCCAACGTGAGCCAAAGCCGATGGATTGGAAGTAAAAGGTTGTGGGCTTAGTAGGTAGTAAAATAAGATGCCAAGGCTTAAAGCATTACTCAGATATGATATAGGACATACTGTGAGTGAGTGCACGTGAGCGCATATACTTGGACTCAGATTCACCCCCATGCATGGCACTCATGAAAACTCTTTTATCGCTTCAACAGAATGCGGTTTGCGATGGCATCAGTCTTCAAAAAGCATTATGCCACTTTGTCTTGCTTGTTTGTGCCTTATTGGACAGATGCTCAGGCGCTTATTCTTAAGTAAAGGCAGATTAGATTGATTGGGTCATCTTTAGCAGGCTTTGATAAAACATGCTGTGATGAAACGTTTCCCTCAAAGCCTTCGCTGCGAATACGTCTAAGCATAGATTAGTTCAAACACTTGTTGGCGATATGGCTGCTGCGAGCTGAAACGGGAGCGAGCACAAAGTCACGGACCCTCTGAGAGGAACTGTCGTGGTCACACACACACAAAAACACACACACATACAGACAGCAGAGACCCTTATTGTCCCTGTTCCTACTCCCTGCTGAATGCCGGTTGCGTTTATTTTGCAAATTTATGCTGACATTTGAGAGTACACCACCCGCACCAGTTCACTGCTCCAGCAAAGGGTGTATGAATTATCATATTCCACTGTATAATATGATTTTCTCAAGTGAGTCTTATTAGAATAGACCATACTTCCCTTATCTTGAGTTCCCTTCAGTTTTACTGTGCTGATACATTGTTTGCACTGTCTGATAGAAGAAATCCTCCATCACTGTCGAGCTGAAGGCAAAACCGCGCTTCCAGACCCGCGGCTATGCCGTTTCAAGATACACAAATGAGAAGGAGCGCAGACAAATAGGCACAGATGTATAGTAGAGAGATGCAGACATGGGCTGTCCAAGCCCTGTGTCATCTTGGAGCGTCTGTCAGATCCACTCCACAACAAGAGCTCTCAACCCCACTGCCCCGCAACACTGTGGGCTCCCTTCCTCCTTCTCCCTTCTTTCCTCTCTGTTTTTTCACTCCCAAGGCAAAGCATTTGTTCCTGGCTGATGGGAAGTCTGAGCAGCAGTGGCTAAACAAATATATTCTGGCCCCCAACAGTCGCTTCTGGAAAGAAAGGCTGGAAGGAAGAGGGAGGGGGAGAAAAAAATAAAAGGATAGTCAGCAGAGGGGTGGATATGGCCCAAAAAAAAAAAAGTCCCCTCAGGGAATGTTTGGAAAAAGAGCAAGGGAACATCTTTTTGGTCTGGTGGTGGCTGCTGCTTGGCTGCCGGTTTAGCTCTCTCTCACACACACTCATCGCCTGCTCCCAGTGGGCCACTGCTGCTGATTGAGGCATGGTTTGGTGTTCCTGCCCCAGCTGATCCCATGTGTGCCCCCAGTGGATACCCATCACACTGGAGCCGCCAGTGTGTACGTGCAAATGTGTGTCTTTGTGTAATTGAGACACCCCATACACAGATCAGATAGTGGTCTTTTTTTTTCTTTCTGGCTAGACACAACACTTTCATCGCTGTCTGTGTGTGTGTGTGTGTGTGTGTGTGTGTGTGTGTGTGTGTGTGTGTGTGTGTGTGTCGGGTGGAAATGACTATTTTTAGTACCTGGGGTAATCTCCACTAAGAGCCTTTCAGGGCTGTTTCACTTTAACCTGGCCAAAACACTAAGCCAATAATCCCACCCCCTACCCCTCCACCCCCACCCCGACTCATACTCTCACACACAGCAACATGTTGCAGCGATGCCATGCGATAAGACCAACCTTCCTTGTATTATTTAATAGTGTACGCTTTGGAGTGGGAGGGAAGGTATAAAGCGAGGATTCCTAGAATGCTTTTATACTCTCCTCTTAATGCAATGAAAGGAGGCAGAAACTGCAGGGTGGCGTTAGCGCAGAGATGAAATGAACTGATCAGAGAGCGACACGGAGACGTGTACAAAAGAAAAGCAACAGCCAGGCGTGAGAAAACATTACGAATAACACACCTGGGCAGAGAGAGGGGCAGGATGGAGGGAAGCCTTCAGTCAGTGCGTGCCATGATTCATGGTGAAACACTGTCAGTCTTGGACGATGTGCTGCTTCCCCTCTCCAGCAAAGGCCAATCGATCCCAGGTGTGTGTGTGCTCCATGCCAGTTTACCCAGCGGTGGCAGCAGCTTTGGCCAGGCCTTCGTCTGCCCTGGTAGTTTGCCATATTCTGTCAGTCTGTGTGAGTTTGCTACACAGCTTCCAGAGAACTTTGTTGATTCTGAGCAATAATTAATAATTTAGTGCACAAATGAGGTCTCTTAGTAATTAATTTAAAAACAAATTCCTGCAGAAATGCTGCAAGATTTTAAGGACTAACTTGATACAGACACCACACCTCGCATCACGGATGGGTGTTAATTTTAAAAAGATGGGACTTTTTGTCCCTCTCTTGGAGTAAATGTAAGCCTGTGCTTAATTCTCTAGTGCTTTATGATTTACTTTTGCCCACGTTCACTGCAATCTTGTACTGTACCTTTCAAGGACCAGTTTTACCTGGTCAGGGCTGAAGCTCAGTTTTTTAGAGCTTTGTCATCCATGCAGAAAGAAACCCCCACATTCTAACTAAGCTTTATGATGTGCACTGCATGCTTATAGCTCCAGCTTATTCCCTCCCTGAAGCATTTAAGTCTGCACAGGCCTCAAATAGTTCAAGAGGCTCTCTGAGGCTCTGCTGATGCATGAGTGACTTGATGCTTGGATGACTCACTTGCTCCCAATCAGTAGCTCCTGAGTCTAAAATGAAAGCAGAAGCTTTTACATACATTTTGTCACTGCAGATAGAAAACATTGCTTTTTGTAGAACAAAAACTTGCATGTATGAAAATACTACTTTTTGTGTACAGAATAAGACTAGAAGAAAAGTCAGCCTCAAGGGAAAGCCAGTATCACAGGAAACAGATTGGGGCTGAAAAAAGACTATTAAATGCAGTCCATGTCGACTCATACAAGCACTTCTTCAAAAATTATGGTGTACATATACACATCCAAGGCAGGCATGTTTTTAGCAGCTGAATTACAAAATATGTATATGGGAATCTGTGAAGAGGGATAAATCTGCTGCATGTGTCTGCCATGATAGTGCTGTTGACCTCAGGAAGTCAACAACTCTGCTTGTTGATCAGCTCTTTCCAGAAGACCATTTTCATTCTATACTGTGGCTGGCCAACCCTCTGTTCATTTTGCTGCAGGCTTTGTTGTATAATAAGTTGATGGGCAGCGAGGGAAGAGATTTCGAGTGTCGGACGCTTGTCATCAAGTGGTCAACGACCATTGATCATTCTGCATTTGGCAGACATTGCACAGTCTGCTGGTGTGTGCAGGTGTGGTGGGTACGCTCAACGAAATGTAAGCTGTCAAACACAAGCCTGTCCATACTAAAGGCAACATCATCAGTATTCCACAGAGAATAGATCCTAGATTTAGATGAAATTCAGCTCAACATTCAATGTTGCTGTTATAAAGAAGGACTCCTGAGAGCTTTCATGCCCCCCTCCCCCATCCTTTCTCATAGTATCCCTGCCTCGTGTCGACGAGTTGGGATTGTATCGACTTATGTGCACAATTCCTTTGATGTGTTTTTCATTTCTTTACTTGTAAAGATAGGTGGATTCCTGCATCGTTACCACTAACAACATGTAAAGGCTTGCGAAGTCCTCCGTGTTCGACCACTGCTACCACACGTGCAGCCCATACACATATTGCACTTGAAAGTGTGCGAGAGAGAGAGAGAGAGAGAGACAGAAAAAAAAGCTCAGATAACATTCTCACAAAGTCACGACACGGATAAGAGGCGTACACACTGCAGTGGCGGAGTCCTACCTGGATCCAGAAGCGACACACTCGCGCACGCAGAAATCAAGGTAAAAGATAATGCGTTTATTTAGTAATCAGCAAATAGCTTTTATGCAACGGGGTAAGTGGTGACGCCTGTGAGGCCTCGATAAGATCGTTCCCTTTCAGGTGTTTCCCTGTCGCACCACATATGGCATTGAGTGCAAATTGAATAGGGTGACCTTTTTTGCTGCAGAATTAAATTGACTGCATTTCCCCCAAAAGATTCTGCCATTTCAATTACCATAAATTTGTGATATTGGCTCCCCTGTCATATGTACAAACACGTGCACAGGAGGATTTTCTATAGGACAGTGATACAAAAACACACCTCTAGGTGTCTATTGATTGAAACACTGTAGACCACTATATCTTGTCCACTGTATCCTGGCTCTCCTTGCGTTGGCATCGTTCCGAGGAAGACATTACTATGACAAATGAAACGCCACAAACCCTCGATGGGCTTGGCAGGGCCTGAAAGGTCAGGAGCTGCATTGTGCAGATGTACGTGTGTGTGTGTTGTTGTGTGTAAAGGTGGTGTCAGCAGAGGATAATAACATTGAGTCCTCTGTGCGAAAAACAAGAAATTGTGGTCCATTTTGCACTCCTCGCAAATCTATGTAAATGTCAAAACCAAAGTGACCAGCCTTCTCTGTGTATGTAATTGTTTTATGGATAGCTGCACTTGACTGCTGGTGACAGACTTACATTCCAGCCAGGAAATGTGGCAGCAAGACGGACAGTGGAAACAGTCTGTGCTCCTTTTTTTCTGTCCCTCTCTGCACTCAGTCTGTCTCCCTCCCTGTGTTCCTCCAGCACATTATCAGCAGTGTAACAGTAGGTTCAAAGGCCCCTTGCTTAGTAGTGCACATTCTGAGCTGCCGACTTAAGCAAATAGCTATTTGCATGCCATTAGGAGAAAAAAGCAGAGGGAAGCACCATCCCTCATCCCATCTCTGCATCTAGCTGAATATTCCTTATTCGAGGCTCCAAATCTCTGTTTTTCTCCCCCTCCTGCTGTGACCGTCGGAGCAAGGCACAGTCAGAGCAATCACAGCAATCAGTGCTGCCTCGTGCCAAGCCGATTGGGAAGTAGCTGCCAAAACAAAAGAGAGAGTGTCCAATCATTATGATGGTGTGTGATTTGGTGGTGTTAGCAAACGGTTGCTTGGACCATCTGTTGGACGGCTGGAGGAGGAAAACAACAGCAGCTTGGGGCAAGACTGTAGATGGGAAGGTTCCACCAGGACGCACCGAAACCTCCTGTGATCCTAGCAGTTATTTGGATAGCTGTGTGAGAATGTGTGCGGGTTGATGTGAAGACATTCATGTTGGAATGGAAGTTAGCAGATTGTTTTTGTAGACAGAGGCAGGGCTGCAAATCTTTTCAGGTTTTGTGGGCTTTTACATGATTTCTGACCAGAAGTTCCCCGGAAAGGGTTTAAAAGCAGCTGATCTCAGCAGACAGAGTTCAGGTGGTTAAGTTTTAGCAGCAGGGTTACCAGCCAAAGGATATTTTTTCTCTCTACTGGAACTAGAAAGAACAGCACTGCTAACATCCCTTGGGTAGGCGTCTCAATCGGATCTGGCCTGTGTCAGGAAGTGTAACAACAGTTCTCTTTGGCTTACTCTCTCTCACACACACAGATATCTCCTCTTTTCACTTTCTCTTTTCCTCTCTCTTTCCCCCATCAACTCATCTGATAGTGCTGTAACAGTCTCAAATGGTTCCCAGGAGATGCATCATCTCTGCACACACACACACATCCTGGGCCTCATTGACGGGGCCCAACCGTTTCCTCACTGATTTATAACTCGCACAGGCTTCGAAACTGAAACAGGCATCTGGCATCTAAACAGTGAACTTCTTCTTCATTCAGGGAGCTGATATTTTTTGTTTAAATGGAGATACAAAGCAGCGAATTTGTGCCTGATGAAGTGATTATCCAGAACAGTTGTTTCATAGTGGATAAGACGGATGACAAAAACTAAAATCAGCTGCAGAATGAAAGATTTAGCAACTTGCAGTTCAAATCATCATTATAAAGCAGAAGATAGTGAGACAGAGAGTCTGCACATCGAGGATATACACTAATGGCCACCAGGACTGTGATTTCTGTGTCCAGAACATGCACGATATGTAGTCCACAGGATCATTTGCTTGGGAAATTGTTTCAGAATAACGAGATGCTCTATTGACTCTGTAGTCACATGGAAAATGACAAGAGCCTTCAGTTTACTGCTACATGTTGCGAGCCATTCACAGCCCTGACCACAATGGAGGTTTCACATTTAGTTTTATGATTTGGAACACCATCAGGCTGTGGCACGGCTGCCTCACAGACACAGACACACAGAGGAACTTAACAGTGTTATGTATGGTTTCATCGCCCCGTATAGGCCATAATCACCCTCTCTCCATCTCAGTAAGCTCATGCTAAATGACCAGACGTCTCTGGCGGCTGCCATGATTTGTCTCTCCGCCGTGCATCGCGCCGTACCTCAACCTCCATTCCTCTCTTACCTCCCTCCTTCCTCGCTGCCATATGTTGTGCCTGTGTGACCGGCCGACGTGTCAGGCCTGACTAACGCCTTAACGGCAAGGCTGACTTTGATTTATTTCCTCTGAAATCTAGGGGCCGGGGGTAATAACACAGAATGACATTATTTGTTTATCAAATCCAAGGCTGCTTTTCTCGGCAGAGTCGAGATGTGATGACTTGATGCCATCTCCCCACTTGCTTCACACACACACATATACCCCCCACAATTTCTGATTGTGCCATGATTAGAAGGTCTGGCTGGTCCCTTAACCTCATCCGAGGGAAGGCTTTAGAAATCTGACAGAGCAGAGAGCAGAGAGGGAAGGGGGAGAAATAAAGATTGAGATGAAGCAAAGCAATTAAATTGTCAATGCACAGACTTAACCCCTCCACACAAATTTAGGGCCAATTTATTAACAGTGTTTTCTGCTTGCACTAACTGGTTTCTATTCATTTATTTGCAGAAAGAATGAGCAAAAAATTTTTTAAAAGACAGTGTGAATGAACAGTATTTTAAATACTAGATGACCCATTTAATGGAAGATGTTTTATCTTCCCACATCCAGAGCGTCTGTCACATGTTGTGCTTCTCAGCCAAAGATAACAGTGGGGTTGTTTATTTGGTTGAAATTTTGTTATGGAGTTACTCAGCGATCAGGTACATTCTGGCACTTTCAAAACACATTTGGTTCCTTTTAACATGTAAATGATGCATTGCCCTGAAAAAAGCTCGTTAAAATTTGATCTCTGGCAAATTTGCTCAGGAGCCTGGAATCCTCAAGAAGCAATTAGCAGATTTAATTTGGCTATTTGCCCTGGTGTTCAGAAGTGAGTGTTTGTTTAAAACAGCACCTTCACCTTCCGTTATCAGCCGTGTGAATAGTATCTCCTGGAACACAATGCTGTGTTGTAGAACTCAATAAAAGAGTTAAAGGCAAGGACAATCTCAAAGACAGCCTGCCTGATAACAAAAGGGCCTCACCTAATAATGAACAACTGGAGTTGGCTTTCTTTTCTCCGATGTGGGGAAGCTGGGGTGAAGGAGGAGGGGAGAGAAGCTCTGCCAGCACTTGCCAGCATGTTTTATGGCTAATTGAAGCATTTGGAATAAAACTGCCGCAAAATGGCACCCTTTAGAATTGGAGCAGGGTTAATATATTGTGATCCCACAATTAGCCCAGGATTGTTAAGATCTCTTTAATTCGGTGAGGTCCATTAAGCGGGATGGGCGAGAAAGTGCTCCCGCCGAGACAATTTTTCTCCTCTCTCTTTGTTCTTCCTGTCCTCTTTTCCTCTCAGCAGCTGCTGTGGTAATCAATATAAGTGGACATGGCCGTCAGCAGTTTGCCAGGTTATCCGGGTGGCATCCCCTTTGGGTGTCATAGCTCTTCAAGTCCACCCACATAGAGGTTTTGTTTATAAATATCCAAGAAGCAAGTGAGTTATTGGTACTGGATTGACTTTGGTGCAGAAACTCTGGAAGGTGGGGCCCTAAAGCTGGCATGGAGAACCTTGCCCTCCTGGACGGGGGTGTTAGATCATTCTCTCTCCAGGGCAGAAACAATCACTGAGGTTTGCTCTTTACCACCGTTTCTCAAATCCCCACTTGGCCTACGAGTGCCTCCACTACAGCCACAGCAGCGGGTGCTGCATGATCGACTCAGGGTTTTACAAGTGTCTCTTTCAGAGTATGAGAGTCCCTTCTGGGTTATCTTTGGGGATACAGTGTGCCTGTGGGAGCTTGCCAATTGGTGGAGGTTTTTGAAACAGGATTGAAATCACTACATTTGAGCCTGCTGCAGCCTCAGAAATTCCCCAATCCTTTTCCACAGCATGACATAACGAAGCTTGCACAGCTCTCTCAACTTTTAATGTAACCAGCGTCACTCGGTGGCATAGACACACATTTTTAAGAGTATAGATTTAGAGGCTTATAGAGGAGGAGAGAGGTGAATAACGCCTCACCTAAATGCAGCACTGATTGGATTGTTGATGAGTATGGACCTAAACAGGTGGCTGGTTCATTAATGACTCATTTGTGATGATCTAAAATGATCCTAAATTTCAATTTCACATGCAGGATGTATGTTTGGGCTAAGCCATGGCTGCAGCTTCAGTTAATACCCACCCGCTTAGTGCTCAGGTAATAACTTGGGGATGCTGGAAAATGGTGAGCGTTTCAATAGCACAGGGTTCCAGCACAGTGGATTTTGAAGCTCCTTGCAAGTAATTAAACAGCATGCTACCTCATACAGAGCAATTTCCTGCAAGGCATTTGTCTGGCAGTTCGGCATGGCCCCAGTCTACGTAGTGTTATCTCTGTGAAATATGTCCCCTTTATCATTTTTTAATAATGACTGAGTGTTCATGTTGTTAGGAGAAAATCTACTCAATGAGCATCAGATTAACGTTTTCCTCACTGTTAGCCAGCTAACTGAACGTCCAAGATATCTGTGTCATCTCTAAATGAAAATTGGAAGGGGGGAATGCATTAAAATTGCCGCCGTCTGGTTGGTGAATCCAAAGCTTCGCTGTCCATGGTGGGTGTGTAATTGTGTAAAATCAGTGGGGTAGAGAGAAACAAGAGGGGCTGCATGTGGGATTTCTGACTCCTCTGAGGTACAGCGCTGGCATCTGAGAGGTTGCTGGCCCCCCCGGCGTAATGATGGCCACACGCCGTCACTGAGCGATGATAATCCTGCCGTGTGCATAAAGGGATTTGTTCTTGTTGGGCCGGCCACAGAACGTCCCAGGGTGATGATACTGTTTATCTTTCCGCTGTCTTAAAGTCCCCTGGGCTTGCAGTACCCGTTGTCATATGTCAGTGCAAAAAGGCAGAGCCATGCATGAGTTACATCCTCTGGCTTTCAATATCTGTCTATATACACTTCTTTTTTCTTCCTGCATACATGTTACTACCTCCAGTAAACCTCCCATATTGATAGCTGGCAGCTCACTTCTCTCTCTCTCTCTCTCTTTCTCCATCCCTCTCCATATATTCATCTCTTTATTTCTCGCACACAGTTATAATTTCCACCATTAAACAGCCAGCTGCAGCAAGCACACAACTCCTTTGGTACATCAAAGAGGAGCTGAGTGGCAAGAACAAGCTTTATTTGTCATGAAATGTTGATGGTAACTTCCCGCCCCGTTGCAAACATCAGCTGTCATGCCAACATTTTAAATACATTGCGTTTATTTAGCATTAGTGGCTTGTAATGCTCCTTATCTGAGGATTGTTTGCAAACATCTTGTCAGCAATCCAATCGTGTCTCAATTCTGTGGGTGAGGAGACAGGAGAGTCAACTTCTGCCTATTGTTTCCCCCCTACAAACCCCTCCGTACCCTCCCCAACCCATTTCCCATCTTCCCTAGATACTTGCTACTTGTCAGTGCTGGTAATGGGTTTCTTGGGGGAGATATTATTTTGGTCCAGTAAGCTGCGTGCTTAAAATATGAGTGACAGGCTTGACTCACATGCACATGAGGAGAATTTAGTTTTTTAAAAGGCTGCCAGAATAGAGTGAGCTCTGCTGCTGCAAAAAAGTGAAAAAAATATTCCCACTATATTAACTATGAAAGCCTGCATGCAGCCACCCACCACCTTTACTTCCCTGAAAGTAAAAAAAAAAGAGATGCAACTTCTTCTGACTAAAATGTCCTATTTTTCTTGTCTCTCTATTTTTTGTCTCTGTCTTCCACCCCCCTTTTTCCCCCTCCTAAGAAGATAGATGAAGAAAATGAGGCCAACTTGCTGGCAGTGCTTACAGAGACCCTGGACAGCATCCCAGTGGATGAGGACGGATTGCCTTCGTTTGAGGCCCTGGCAGATGGGGACGTGACCAATGCCAGTGACCAGAGCTGTCCCTCCTCTCCTGACGGCTCTCCACGAACCCCAGAGCCGGAGGAACCTTCCTTGGTAAGATCAACAGCTCTTTCTTCTCGTGGTTCTCACACCAACACCACCAGTAGGGCCAAGATATATATTATTAACCAAACATGACCTCCAGCCTTGACTTTTTTTTGCCAGTCCATGCCATATAAGACTTTTCAACAAGTCATCTGTCTTTTCTGTGTTCCCAAGTCACCAAGATAGAGATGCAGGGAGGAGGGAAGTAAATGGAATGGATCAGTGTGTTTTGCTGCTTTGTGCTAATTACATAACAGAGCTATTGTGGTGCCAGTTCAATGATATGAACACTGTGGTGGGCCCAAACGCTGGTTGACACACTGCCACAGACCCTGAAATCAAGCCGGCACATAATGAAAGTAAGGGAAAACAGAAATCCATCTCACCTCGTCTCCTCTCAGTGGGTCTCAACTAATCCCCCCAGTGCCCCAGTCATCTTTTTTTTTTTCTTTTTTGGCGAAAGAAACCTCCCAATGAGAAGTTAGCTTACCTTCATGCTGTTATTTTTACACACGACCATACCATCTGGGTATTTTTCTCGCTTAAAGGCTTTGACCTAAAATGTTATGTTATGCTACGTTATAGTCCATTTTATTCCATGCCGGTTTCTTCCAAATGACCTTTAGCCAAAGGCCTGAGTGTGTTTATTCAATCACATTCAAGAAGCCAGGTTGTGTGTACACAAAAACACCTGCAAAGGTAGAAAAAAATACCTGCCAAGTCACATGCTATGAGCTGCTTAAAAAATCTCCTAAATATGTCAGTGATTTTCTGTTTTTTAACTGCAGTGTCTTCTGATTGTACATCTATAAAACACATTCTGCTCGTTTTCCTTCCTCCTCCTACCTATCTGGTCCTGTTTGGGTCCATTCGCAGCTGAAGAAGCTCCTTCTGGCACCTGCAAACTCCCAGCTCAGCTATAATCAATACACAGGTGGCAAGGCACAGAACCATGCAGCCAGCAGCAACCACCGGATCAGACCACCACCTGCCGTCGTCAAGGTAGGGACACACACACACACACACACACACACACACCCACACACACACACACACACACACACACACACACACACACACACACACACAAATGCATGCACTGCCTTGCTGCTTATTTCACTCCTGCATACACATTTTTTTTTGTTAGTGTTTGTTTATCTCCCTCACTCTGTTCTTGCTCTGTCTTGCTTCTCGCTCTCCCTCCCTCCCTCCTCACATTTTTCTTGTTTTGGTGGCCGCCTTTAGAAGATGTTAGACTACTGCTCTAGCAGTCTACTATCCCAGGGGGCCATCTCGTAATGAAAACAGGCTGATTGCTGTTGGGCTTTCCAGGCGAGGCATCGGCACCGTTGTCTCATTAGCTCCACCACTTATCCGCCTTGGTATGGTGCCTGTTGAATAAAAAAAAAAAAAAAGAAAGAAAAAAGAGCGACAGACACTCTTGCGGCGAGATTGATGCCTTGAGACGACAACATCAAAATATCAGACTTGATGTTCTCATTAGATGGCTCTGAGAAGAGTTTTTTTTTCTATAGGGGTTGGGTTGATTAGGATTTAATTTCAGTCCATGTAAGTATCATAGCTTTGTGAATGTGAATAATAAAATACCTGATATCTGTTTGCATTTTATGTCAGAATACTATATGTTCAGTGTCAGCACTGCAGTATATTTGTTATACCCGACCTTGTGCTTAAATGTAAAAAGCATCTGTATCTGATCTAATGTGAGGTAAACACAACACAGACAGATTTGTGTGTGCTTTGCGTACTATGTTTGCACATGCGGTGCATCAACCTTCTTCACAGAGTCTATTTTCATACTGTGCCTTTGAGTCATCCATTTCTGGAGCAGAGCGAATGAGGACTCCCGGAGGACATGGTGCGCGTACAGAGTGGCACGGTGGCGCTCGGGGGGCCACGCAATTAAGATGATGGGCGGACGGCACTCCCACCATCGCTTCCCAGACAGTTGGGCAACTACTGTGCTCAGGCTGTTTGAGTCATTCTTTTAACCTCTCTCTGGCTCCATCTCTTTCGACTTTTATTTTTGTGCCAAATAGAGTACTTAACATTTTCTCAATTGGACCAGCTGCACTGTACTAACAACAGAGAGCAAAACTTTTTATTCAAGTAAACTAAGTGATTCTGTCTCTGTCTTATTGTTTTGCACAGACGGAGAGCCCCTGGAATGGCAAAGCAAGAGGGGGCTCCAGCCAACAGAACCGCCCGGTGAGGCGGCCTTGCACTGAGCTGCTGAAATACCTAACAGCCACCGATGACATCCTGCTCCACACCAAAGCCAGTGAAGCCAAGAGCGCCTGGGGGGGTGCCAGTAGCAGGGACAAGAGTGGCCTCGGTCTCGGCGCCTCCTCCTCCTCCTCTTCACCATCCTCTTCATCCACCTCCTCGTTCTCCTCCCTCTCCTCCACCTCCTCTTCCTCTTCCTCAACCACCTCCAAGAAGAAGTCAGCTGTGCCATCTCAACAACAACAACAACAACAGCAGCAGCAGCCGCCGCAGCAGCATCACCAGCGAGGTGAGAGCCGGGCTGCAGGCGAGTGTAGTATGGCTGGTGTTGGGGCTGGGAAGTGGCAGCGTTGCACTCACGATGACGGGGTTGAGGAGTCGGAGGGTGCTTCTATCCCTGTTGGCCACAGAACCTCCACCTGCGGCCATGCCCACCCCAAACTGGAGCATGGGCCGCCCAGTGAAGAAGGAAGGCCGCCAGGCGATGTGGGCCGCCTGGCCGCCGCTAGGTTTATTAGGTATATGCATTCTTATTCCCTCCCTCCCCGAGAGGTGAGTCACAGCTGTGAGCATTGCCGAGAGGCTGCGGGCGCCACTCAGGCTAGTGAGGGCTTTGGCAGGCAAGGCCGTAGTAACAGTAGCGGTGCCAGCCATGCACCGCATAGGCACATCACAGTGACTATAAAGAAAAGAGATGAGAAGCCGGGGCATCCTTTACTTAGCCAGCTGCTCACCTCCAAACAGAGGCCCGCTCAATATCGGGCCCAGATGCTCCCATCTAAGATTACCCCTTCACGTAGTACTAAGAGCAGATTCTCAGGTAAGAGGCCTGAGAGCCCAGCCCAGACTGTTTCTGAGGTGAAAAAGGAGGAGCTCAGAGAGACCACTGATCACACAAACCAGGGAGTAAGTCCGGCTGAAGAGCCTGACTCAGAGCCCCTGTTGTCACCTCTCACCTTAGACCTAGAGAGCTGGGTTAGCCAGCTGGACTCAGAGCTAGACATGGGCTTTGGACTAGAGCTGGGGTGGCCAAGCCAGGGGGGCTATGGGGAGGATGTTGACCATGATGATGATGATGATGATGATGATGATGATGGTGTTGTTGACGATGATGACGACCGTGTCATGGGCAGCCCCGCAGCGGTGCTCTCACAGGGCCCTCCAAGCCCACTCATCCCAGATACTAGCAATGCAGAGCCCACCCCTCCCTGCATCATACAAGGGCAAGGGCACCCACACAGGCAGGCACTCAGCGAGCACCCCGATGACCAGGGCCTCCTGTTGTTAGGTAATCATGACTGCATCCCCCCCACTGGCCTTATCTCTGCTCTCTTTTCTCCCTCTCCTGCTCTAACCACTTCCCAGTTTGATTTCACAACTAACCCCTATTCTAATTTGAATCTAACAATCATTCTGAGGGCATAAACAATGACAGCAAACAGCCTGCTCGCCAATGCTTTTTGCTAGTCCCAGAGGCATTCTTTTAAAATTTAAAAGAGAGTGATTTTTTTTTTTTTTTTTTTTTTTTTTTAAATAATAAGGAGGGGGTGGGAAAAGGGACGAGCCTTGTCTTGCTACAGTACACCTTGTATTCACAAAATCGACCCTTGACCCATCTTTGGCTGATTGAGCTGAGTGTGCTGAATCTGTACATTTAGACTCAGAGCCCGGGTGCTGCTCTCTAGCGTCGTGCTACTAAAGCCACGTTCTTCTAGCTGGAGCACAAGTCGGCCAGAGCCTCGGGCAACTGCACAAGCTTCCTTGACTCTCCTTTCTTCCTTCTTTTTTTCCCCCTCCTCTGCTGTTGGTGCATGCGATTATGACTTTATTGTCTAGGGAGGGGCTCACCCACTGTCATGTGTCTTGGTTGTGGCATCGTCTCTGTATGTTTTTATTCCATTTCGATCTGTTTGTTGTCTTGAGCGCGGTCTGTCTGTGTCTATACACCTGTGAAACACCATCACTCCATCCTGCCTCACAGAGTGAACAGTCTATCCTAAGAGAGTAAATTGTTAAAATGGGGTCAATCTAAAAAAGATATGCTTTGTACAATAGTGTCCATAGTAAGCTTTTCTAACAAGGGATGGGTGTTTTTGTAGTAATAATTGCATTTGTTGAGCCAATTTGAGATTAATTGTTGCAGAATGTGGACTTGTTCTCTTCTGCCATGAGTGTTATACCTAGATCAATAATTACCCATGCTCCTTTGTGTTCTGCAGCCAAACCAACCACCTTGCCACTTCCTTTGACCCCAGAGTCTCCAAAGTAAGTGTGAGAAGTTTTTCCACATTATTCTAGGCAAAAAAAAAAAAAAAGTGAGCATCAAACTATAGAAAAAGACAAATCCAGAGAAAACTATATAGACTAGAATCCAAGTTGAGGCATTTTTGTGACTCATTTCCATTTCTTAGATCACAGAAGCTTTTAAAAAAAAATCTCAACTTCACCTGGGGAGTGAAATTTTGTACTTTTTTTTGTCTTCCAGTGACCACAAGGGATCACCGTTTGAGAACAAAACCATTGAACGGACATTAAGTGTGGAGATTGCTGGAACCCCAGGTGAGCACACTTTTATTTCTAATAAAAATACAAAAGTCACGACCCTGCTACTAATTCACACCTGCCTGTTGTAGCCAGTAATGGGTTAACACCAGCATCTTGATAGTTCCACCACAGTTCAGAGTTCAAGGTGAAGGAATAGGAGATCAGTTTTATGTGCCTGAGTATTGATTAGGCTTTCCAATCTCTTCGGGGTTTATTAGCAAGTCCCCCCCACCCCCACACCCTCTACCACTCCCCCTGCTTTGTTACTGAACAGTTAATATGCCTTTTCTCTATCAGATCCTAATGCGCTCTGACTGACAGCTTACTTAGCCGACACATCACAGGGAAATTGAAATGGCAGCGGTATTGTTTTAATTGGCTGTGTAATTCGTTTTTTCCTGTATGATCTTCCTCTTTTAAAATCACCACACATGCAGACTATTAAATCAAATGTTATATGGAAAAGTTGCTGTTTATAAATGTTGCCACTGTGGACATTTTTCTGCATCTTTACTGACGTCATCCTGTAATGTTACTGCGTTATGATTAACTGCATTAGAAAACAGCTATTTGCAGGCAAAAGTTGCAGTAGTGAGAGCCGTTTCCTCCTTTCTCTTTCTCCATGCGAATTATGCTGGTAATTACCCCCATTTACTTGAGATTAATCATCTAAGGTCAATAAAAACAAAATGGCTGCCCTTTAGCCGCTCGCACTGTGTAATGTTGCACTATCCCTTTTGGGTATTCATTTACCAGCAGGGGTAATGATCTTTGTCCATACCTAACGTCTGCCCCCTGCACCTTCCACTTAGCTCTTGCGGGCGATAGAAATTCAAACCCCGAGAGGTATCCCTCTGTCCTTTCTGACTTTGGTTGAAGTGCGGTTTAACCCTTTTGTGTAGATAAGCTTTCAGGGTCAGAGGGGAGGCCTGTGGAGACCTAAAGAAGGGAAAGATCAGGGCTCCTTAAGCTCAGGGGCAATCAAGCACAGTTAATATTTCTTCCCGTTTTACTGCACGTGGGCGAGTCTATTGACCTGTGGCTGAATCTGTGTGTCCGTTCTGTTCCACCGCGTCCATTTTACAAGCACACAGTCAAATAAAGCCCTTCACCTGACTTTACCATCCTGTGCAAATTTTGGATGGAATATTAGCACGAATGTCATTAGGCCAGAGAGCTCTGGGGTACTGAGCCTCATTCCTGCTTAGAGATTAGCTTTTGATTCTCGTGCTCTATGAGACAGATGGATATAGATCCCGGTAAGTGGAGGTGTAAGCTTTTAGGCTGGAGTTACATGTCCTTTTCAGATTTAGAGTAACATGCCACTACAATGAGATAATGGTGGTGTTACTGATAATCAGATGGAAGTTAGCCAGGTGGGCGGTTCCACTTTCCACCTTCAAGGCAGGTCGACCATGCACTCGTGGAATTTTCCATGAATTGCTGCCAGTAACATATTACTTTACACCTTTATGATGAGATGTAGTAGTAGCGGTTAGTGTTCCAAAGAAAGATTGAATTAATTGCCAGGACGTGTACGTGATGATGTGCAGGAGTAAATACTAGCTGCACTGTTTGGTTGCATGTTTTCGTGACCCTTCTCAGGAGGTACGGTAAAGGCTACAAAAGGCAGTAAGGTCCCCTGGGATCTAACTGTTCAAGTCTAATCTCTGCCAAGGTAATAGATTTACCCTGTGCTGCAGTGTTGTCTTTAATTACTGTATCTCATGACACAGAGGTGGTCTCTGTGTTGCTATTTGCATAGCTTACTGCCGGATCAACTCTTTAAGCCCAGAGTTGTTATTCGCTCCGAGGTCTCCTCACAATTTACAGCTGGACGAGAAAGAAGATGATAAGATGCTCCTCCTTCTCTCCATTCTGCTCGCTTGTTCCGTCGTTTTCTCTGCATGAATAGTGTCTGCAGATCATCCATCATGAGCAAGTTTGACTGAGAGGCACATATTTATCTAATTCTGATTTATTTCACCCCCATTGCTAATGGCTCCCAGTTTATGACCCCATGTGCACATTGTTTTGGACAGATGGTGCTTCATCGGTGAAACAGAAGTTCTTTAGGCATTTTGTAGCATCCACTCCCCCTCTCTCTCCCTGTCCCCTCTGCTTTTCAAAGCTCATTTAATTGGCATTATGCATATATATGTCTGTCTCACTATCAGAACTGAGGAAAGTAAGAGGAAAAGAGGGGGAGAAGTGGGGAGTGGGCACTTGCAGTCCTACTTACAGACACATCCAGATAATAAGTAGGATGATAAGCCGTTGGATCAGGCATCCCAAACACAGCAAGTGATTTCAGAAACTTGCACATTTGTGTATCAGGCTCCCGCGTTCTCTTTGTCAAGCTGTCTTTCTGGTGCATATTCTAACACTGGATTTGATACTAATAACTGTCATTTGGTGTAATTCACCGGCAAGGGAAGAATGATGTGCATTATAAGAATGGCAAAGAAGAGGGGAGCGCGTAGGTGTTTCAAAGTGCCTGAGTTTGACTCCAGTGAGAGACTGTTAGTGACGAGTGTGGCTGTGTGTGTGGGCACATTTGTTCTGTGTGAGACAGAAAGAGGAAAAGATGCAGAGAGACAGAGGAGGGAGAAAGAGAGATTGATCCAGGGAAGATTGCAGACAGGAGGAGAGAAAAAGGGTAGAATACTAGACTAAACTAAAGAAAAAAGAAGAAGAGAAGGAAGGGGAGAATGAGAGTAATGGCGGCGGCTGTTTGTGTGAGTGCATTAACAATGCTATAAAGTGGGCTCATCTCAGGACTTCCCATATAACTGCCATCTGTCTGGTTGTAAATCTGTAGGAGGCGAGGGAAGAGAGAGATGGGGGGGATAGGGGGGCACAAGCAGTTGGGACATGCCATCTGAGAGGAATGTCAACCCTTCGCCACTATTTCCTATGCTTCTATGACAGAGCAGACATCTCGCCACAGCAGCATCACCAGGCAGGCTAACATTGTACAGTATCTTCCTCCAGAAAATGCAGATGGTGCTGGATAATCTTGAAATATGCTCATGTTCGTGATCGTTGTTTCAGGCCGATAAAAAAGGTCTCCGATTTTATTCCGATGAATTGGCTGCCGTCCCGTGCAGACATTTGTGTGAGGCAGGCAGAGATATGATACATTTACTTTATTTTATTTTCATCAGATGCATTACGTTTGTCCTCTATGGGGTTATGTTTTTTTTCACAAAAAGGGATCTTTCAAGGTCAGAGAGGAAGAGTACGGCAAGTCATCCGTATTACAGCACCGCCATATTAAGTTACACCAAGCATTACATTAATCTGTCAAGATTGCAATAAAATAGAGATCAGGATTAGGCCAAGTGAAAGTGAATATTTTAATCAGCATGTATCTGTGTCTACAGCCCATAAACTGACCTGGGAGTTTATAGTTGAGTGAGGGGAGAAGGGAGAGAGGAGGGGGGAGGTTTGTATTATGATTCTGTTTTCATTTTATCTCTCCCCATCCAACCTGTGTCTCTTCCTTCCTGTGCAGGTCTGACACCACCTACCACGCCCCCACACAAAGCCAGTCAAGAGAATCCTTTCAAAGCATCTCTCAAAACCAAGTTGTCTTCATGTTCCTCCTCGGCCTTGACATGCAAAAGAGCCAGGCTGAGTGAGTTGGGCCCCGGCGCTCTGGCCCCGGCCCCAGGTGCCTCAGGCGGGGGCCCCATCAGGAAGGGTCCCGAACAGACTGAGCTTTATGCCCAGCTGAGCAAAGCGTCCACCACCCTCCCTTACTCCGTCACCCAACACGCAGTGGGGGGTGGCCTTGAGGAGCATCGCAGCACTGGCACCAATAAGCGGGCCACGCCCCGCGGCTACAGTGACCATGACTATTGCCAGGCATCCGCTAGCGCTAAGAAGGATGGGGGTACAGCCACTGTTACCATGACTACAGCTGTGGAAATGACATTCACCTCAGGTGCCACTGCTGCTCCAATGCCTACTGCAGGCAACGTGGAGATCAGGCATGTCGAATGTAAGGACTCAGCCATGCCACCACCCTCTTCATTGTCTTCTTGTTCTCCATCATCAGCTTCACCTGGTCTTATTGCTAAGCAGCAGAATTTTGTCTCTGTGGACGGAGAAGCGAGCCAGGATAAGGGGTTTGCGGAACAGACCGTTACACAAGCCACTCAGATCCCCTCACAAGAGGCTACTACTGACAGGGACCAACAACATCTTTCTGCCACCAGCCGGAAACTCCTGTGCGACCAGGAAATCAGAGCAGAACTCAACAAGCACTTTGGCCACCCCTTACATGCCCTCTATAGCCAGGGTGGCCAGGAGAGAGAACCGAGCGGCAAAACGAACAAGGTTACAGCTCCTCAGTCCCTCGAGGGGGGAGGAGATGACTGCTGCTCCCAGAGGCTGCCTGGCTCCAGCTACCTGCACCAGGGGTTTCTGCCCTTCCACGATGAGCTGGAGCTGGGCGAGGGCCGCGAGAGTCGCTTCCTCTTTCCGTGGGAGGGCACCCCTCTGGACCTACTCTTTGACTGCGCCCCCTGCTCTCCCTCCTGTTCCCCACCATCCAGCTGCTCCCCTTCACGAGGCTCCGTCTCTCCACCGTCCTCCCTCCTCCTGTCACCCAGCAGGCCTTTCTGCTGGACCAGCAGTGGGTCCCGTTCTCGTTCTCGTTCCCACTCTGGCTCTCGCAGCTCCTCCTCGCGATACCGTAGGCGCTCTCTCTCCAGCTCACCTGACAGACGCCCGTCCTCCTGGTAAGTCATCTCTCTCTCCCACTTCTTTTGGCTGAACCTTGGCTGCTCCCCAGACATACAGTTTAAACAGGGCTTGGAGCTGGTAGGGGGTCTAGCTTAGGAGTGTAAAACAGGCCTGATCAGTCGTCAGAGCTGGCGTGAGACAGGATAGACCCTTGAGGCTGTTAAGCAGGACTTATGATCTGTCCAAACTGCATGTCAGATGATCATGTAGCATCAGAAACCTCCTCAACAGCTTTCCAACCTCAAATAGGATGTGTCTAGAAGTCTGAGAAACTCATTTTACACCATCTTGTCTGAAAAAATACATGCTGTTATCCCCATTTTAAACAGTATCACCCATCCTGCTGCAGCAGCCGTCTTTGAACCCTGCCATCTTGTGTGGTCATTTAGAATACTGTCTCTAATTGTTCAGCTACCTAAATTATTGTTCTAAAGCAGGCAACACTAAGATCTGAACTGAAAATGGGGGAAAACAATTGGGTGAATGGTGCAATCTCCCTAAAATCCCCATTTTTGAACAGTATCGCCCCTCCTGTTGTTTGGTAACTCAGAACAACCATAAACACCACTGATTCCGGATGTAGTCAAACAGCACAACTTACAAAGCTGTCCTGAGCCACCATAGCCTCACTTTTAAGATAAGATAAAGATAAAACTTTATTAATTCTGAAGGAAATTCTTTTGCTAGATATTGCTTAGAAGTAACAAAATGACATAATATAAGAAATCCAAAGCCTAAAAAGCAGAAAAGCAATAAAATGTAAGTATGATATAATACTGAAATACAGTAAGTAAGCTAAAATAAGGCTAGAATAGAACAGTAAAACGTCATGCTGGCAATTTTCCTGAGGATGAGCATGAGTTCTGGACCTCCCTCTATTTTATTCTGGAGTAGATTCCAACCACATTGTCTGCTGTTGTTAAACTACCCAAATTACTCCATTACGGATATGAACTGAAAACTGGTAAAACAAGATTGGGTGAATGGTGAAATATCCCGATACCAACACACAATGGAGAAAAAAAGAAGAAAAAAGAAGAACATGAAAGGTGCCAGAGGCACTGGACTTTTGAACAGTATGAGTTTTCATCTCTAGGCAGGGAGTTTTATTTGAGTGTGTTTTTAACACTCACCCCCTCCTCACTCGCTCCCTTGCATGCTCCCATTTTTTGTTTGATGCCGGGGCTATTGTTTTAAGCGGCAGCTGTTGTTTTTACTGAGTGGCAAACCCTCCTCTTTTACATCCCCAGAGATGAAAGCTAGATCCAGTCTGTGGGAATGTAGTCTCAAAACCCCTCTCAAAAAAGACTCCTATCATCATAGCTCTGTGTGAGAACTACATTTCCCATGCTTCCCTTTGATCAGAGCTAAGGGGGTTTCTGTTGTTTTTTTGTTGTTTTTTTTTTGGTAGAAGAATAGAGGCAAACTGTAGTTACTAAAAAGATGTGAATAAATTGAGTTTGTCAGTTGTAGTTCATTGAGTGCCTCACAGTGTAGGAATCCACTGCAGTGACTCAGTTTGTTTGCATGATTACTGAAAGGTCAGTTTACTCCACGGAGCCAATAGAATCACTTTATTCTGTTCAGGCATTGGTTCCTCACTCTACACCAACTTGCACACAAATTATACAGTACTTGTCTCAAGGTATTCGATCAAAATCTGATACTGACAGGCTTTCTGAAAGTACTGGATAGGGATTCAACTTCAGAAGTGACAGAACTGGCAGCTTGTTATGTTTTCATGCAAGAGAAGATAAACATAATTCCAGCAAAATATTTCTCCTTTTTGTTCAAAGATTTACGGCATAAGATCCTCGATCTTTGCAAACCGACATTCCACTGCTTCACTGAGCTTCCCAAACTTCTCTCTCTCCATTATTCAGGTCTTCCTTCTTCAGCAACACTTCAATAATTAAGCATCATAAGCTCAAGGAGTGTAGAGGAACAAGCTCCACAGTCAGGCCACCAGGGCCTTCACTACTGACCACCTCTTCATACAACATAGATAGCAGGTGCATGTGTATTCCTGGCTCAGGTGTGTCAGAAAAGTTCTGCAGCAAGTCATGCACATTTTCTGTCACCAGGGGTTAAATGAGGACAAGGCTGGGAGAAGATGCCATGCTTTTAATTAACCCACTTTCTAACATCTTCATGAGTCTTGTGTCTATCAGCAAAAGTTTAATTAGGCTGTCAAAGCCAAAAACAAACCCACCACAGTGTCACAAGTAAGCAGCAGTCAACTGTGTATAGAATATGTTTCGTATGTGTTTGATATTTACCATTCATTTGTTTTCTCCCTCAGGTCTCGTCACAACACCGATTTAAATGCTTTTCGTTCCAGGACTCACAAGAGCCCCCACCCTCAGTCTCGATCTCCTCTCAGCCGCAGGCCAAGGTGATTGTTTTAAATTGAAGTATTTAATCTCCAATTTGGTGTGTGCTATTAACCTTTGTTTAGTTGCATGCTTCGGGTTAGGACAAATGTTTATTTTTAGCAGCCGCCTCAGAAAAATTGTAAAGAATTAATGATGGCGTGCTCAGGAGAGTACATTTTAGCAATGAGGTGAAAGGAAGTTTTTTTTCCTGTCACATCTCAGAAATTGTTTGATTTCTGTGCAGTTCCCTTCTCTGCCACCACGACACCCACCCATCATGGCAAACACTCATGGCAAATATGTTTAATTGATCATGTTTTATTAGACTAGTGACAAAAGAAATCATTCTGAAGCGCTGCACTCATGAGTCGACGCTCCCTGCTGTATAATGACACTTACTCAACTTAGTGCCTCTGTAGTTTTCCATGAGCCTCTGCAGAGGGGACCATTTCCTATGCAGACGAGTGCAGAAACACACAGAGAGGGAGACTGACACCATCTCAGCGCTCCGAGCTGATTTGGCAACCACGTGCCTAATGACACCCGACAAGCCGGAGAGTCACTCATCAGTTGAAAACTTAACGGACACATCTTGTACTGGTCTAGGGTAGGGTGGGGGGTGGAGTGAGGGAGGGAGGGAGGGAGAGAAAGTTGCACTTTCCTTCTTGATGAAGCCCTAACTAAGCAGAAAGTAATGACATGTGAAGTTGTGCTGACAGTTACAGCTGCCTGGCTCCCCGACCGCGCTGCTTGCCGGCACTCCCGCAGGCCTATCTCGCGGGTTTCGTAATCATAGCGACGGCGAAAAGACGCCTTTATTAACTTGTCCTTTCCTTTGCAAGCCCCCATCTCAACCGTCATCGGTGAGAAAACGGGGGACGACTGACTCCTGGGCGAATTTGAGAATGAGGGAGTGATGCCACATGTGTCTTCTTCCTCCTGCACAGATATGACAGCTATGAGGAGTACCAGCACGAGAGGCTGAAGAGGGAGGAGTACCGGCGGGACTACGAGAAGCGGGAGTTCGAAAGGGCCGAGCAGAGAGAGAGGCAAAGGCAAAAAGCAATAGTGAGTCAACTCTATCCATCATGTTTTTTTTTCAATGCATGACTTTGTGTCTTCCTGCACAACCACTGATAAAAGACCACATGTAATCACTGCTGTGGCACACACAGAAATCTCCCACAGACATACACAGATTATTTAGTTTGAGGCAGCCTCCAGCCCAGTGCCATGTGCCACAGTGTGTCTACTGAAAGAATACATACAAAGTGAGTTCCTGAATGATTCAGGCGACAGGCCCTTCCTCTTTATCTCTAGGTTGTGTATTTTTAACATCTCCGTCGTCTGGAAACACTGTCGACTCTTATTAATCACACCACGGGGGTAAAATGTTAAAATAGTGGAAAACAGAATCTAGGAGAGCAGGAAGGGGGAGAAGAGGATAAAAATGGAAACGGCCACTGATCCTGTTGAGATCTTTTCCCTTTTCTCTGTATCTATTTCAAAATTCAAGCCTGATTCAGTGAATATCGCGTTTCTCCCTTATCTCCGCTCTCCTTGTCTCAGTGCGAAATTACTCAGGTTTCCAGCAGGGGTGATGCTACTACCACCCGTTGCTAAAGCACACATTAAATGATGCAGTAATGCAAACGTGGCTTGGCATGCATACATTTTCAGAGATGGAGAGACAAACAATTACGAGCAGTAAACCTCAAGCTGTCAGACAAAGGGTTTGGAAGACCAGACATGTGAAGCCGTCTTCCTTGTGTCTGTTTTTTTTTTCTCTTTTTTTTGCTTTATTCTCTTCGTCACTCGCACCACACTGCCAGTCCTCAGGGTGCTATCAAGAAAAGACCACCTATTTATCAGCTGTCAGCAACTAAACCCCTAATTCAGCTTCTTTTTTTTTTCTAAACAACAGTAAAGAGTGGGAAAAGCATAAAAACAGTCATCTGTAGTTAATTTGTATTTTTCTCAGCTGTGAGTCAAATGGGCAAAGGTGAACTTTGAGATTAGCACCAGGCAACTGATTTACATTTATGTTACTGCCACCCTCAAGACAGCATTCACAATCTCAACAGGCCTCGATGGACTTGTCCCAGTAATGGCAAGTAAATGAATGAATAAATAAATAACACTAGTGATACACTATAGCCCCAGGCCTCAACTGTATTATATGGTTAGCAGATGCAATTAAACTACTCAAAAGCTATAATTGCAGCCTGCTGCGGTTTGTTCCTAAATTATTCCACTATGACCCCGCCGTCCTTTGAGGTTCAAGGAAATCCATGTTTTTTTGCCCTGTGGCTCAGTGCTCCTGCTCTTAATGCTCCCTCTCTCTTGGATATGAATACCCTTATATTAACAGTCCTCCATTTAGCAGCCAAGTGGTTGCTGTGTATCACGACTCCTGAGCTGGAAAGAAAGAAACAGGCTTTGCTGATATATAGCTGAGTCACCCCCACAGCTTTATTTTTAGACTTCACAAAAGAAGAAGCAGCCCCAAACTTAAGACATGGCATCATTTGATAAAAATCACTCTGCCTCTGGTTGATGACTTACGGAGAGAAAGAGGAATTGTAGTGCCAAGGCAGATTGAAGGCGCTTTCCAAAGTGCAACTCAATCAGATAAGAGGAAGCGAGCTGAACCAATCACAGAGGAACACAACAGACAGAGAAGAGGGACAAAAACAGGGGCCCAAAGTCAGCGGCAGTATCCACAGGAGTGATCAAGACCAATTCATTAGGGCTTGGTGAAGAAAGAGAGTGGAAAAGGAAAAAAACAGACTCCCCCTTTTAATCTCTTCCCCCCATGCTCTGTCTGTCCTCTTTAACGAGCAGGAGGAGAGACGGGTGGTGTACGTGGGGCGACTGAGGTCCGACTGCACCCGGACAGAGTTGAAGCGCCGCTTTGAAGTCTTTGGCGAAATAGAAGAATGTGCAGTGAACTTGAGGGACGACGGGTAAGGCCCCGGGGTTTTCTCTGCATGTGCATCTATATGCTCGGAGGCTTTTATTTGTAGTCTCTGGACAAAAATCTACTGCTGAACTTAGCGCAAAGGCAAGTGACAAAGACGGAGCTTTTGCAGTCTCAGTGTCTCCTGATTCATCTACTTCTAGGCCTACAGAGCCCCAAAGATACACCTTTATTGATTCTCTTTTGCATATAAATAGCATGATCGTCATCCAAGACAAGGCCCCCCACAGCAACACTCTGACGTATCATTTTCTATTCTTGACCAGGGACAATTTTGGCTTCATCACGTACCGCTACACTTGTGACGCCTTTGCCGCCCTTGAGAACGGACACACCTTACGCAGGTCAAACGAGCCTCAGTTCGAGCTGTGCTTTGGCGGACAAAAGCAGTTCTGCAAATCACATTACACAGACTTGGGTAAGTGCAGCTTTGTTGTTCTCTCCATCAGCCCCCTGCAGTCATGCAGTATATTTGCGTGGCTGGTAGACTTGTCAGTGAAAAGAGGGAAAAGAGGGGAGGGGGGCGGATTAAAAAAAAAGCCTTGAGTGATGCTTCCAGATCAAAACATCTCCATCTCTGTGCTGATAACAACTCCTACAGCCCCCAGTGCATCCACCAGGCATTTGTGGCTCAAGAGGGCAAAGAGAGTTCAGAGGTCGCCGTGTGAACATGCCGAGAATAGAGCGCCATTTCCTCCATGCTGCGGTATCTTAAGGAAAACGAGGCAGGCTCCATTACTCATGTAGACATGGGATGCTTGTTTCTACTTTGTTGATATGAGAAGCAAGGCATTAGTGGGAGAGATAGCGCTTAAAAGCAGGCGCGCAGCCGTGTGTTTTCATGTGCCGGTGTGTGGGAATCACTTTAAGTGCATGAATAAGAAGCGGCAGGAGTAGACATGAAATTACGAGGAGAAAGACGCAGTAGGAGAAAGACGAGGAAAGAGATGAGAAACAAGAGGAGGAAGGTGGGAGCAAGGTTAAGTCCCAGAAAGCCCTCCTCCCTCCAGAGTTCGAGTCCATCTGTTGCCAGCTGTTGTGGCACCGAAACGATGTCGAGCCTTGATGTGGCACGTAGGGGCCGGTCGTTCATGCCAAGGGAGAGGCCACTGACTACGTACGCTGCTACCTATTCTAACTTCTAAGTGCCTCTGCTGCGAGTGTGCAGGCTGCAGTGTAGCAGAATTCATCTATCGTGAGCGATTCCTCAGAGGAAACATGCTTAGCTTCTATACTGGTCAGATGCAGAAATCTCAAACAGAAATCTGAACTGGAATGGACACAGCAGAAGGTTGAATGACGCATTTGATAAATAATGCAAGCTATCAGTGAAATCAAGGTTTTTTCCTCTGGCATGATGCCCCAGTTTGGACATATGAAGAAAGAAAAGTGCAATTTCTCTTTCTTCTGTTTGTTGCACAATGATAAAGGTGGTGATAATTGAGAAGACACACACACACACACACACACACAGATATATATACACACACCCTATATATATATATATATATATATATATATATATATATATATATATATATATATATATATATATACACACACCCCGTCATGTCAAGTATTGCACAGCCACAAAAGATCCCTCTCTTCCATTTTAAAGACGACATGTAAGATAGGTATTGACTCATTTTAACAGCAGTATGTGAGGGCAGAAATATAAAATGCACCGCTACAAGAGGGTCAAGGGGTCATTTGAGAGAAAAAGAGCACTCCTCTGAAGAAAGGGAGCAGTTACTATACATTTTCAAAGCACATGCTTGCAGCCATTAACCTTCTAAAAGAGTACATGACACACAGAGAAACAGTTGCTAATCCGGAAGCCTTGAGGATAGACATTACACCAAGATTGACGAATCAGTCCACTGAAATGGAAAGGCCTTCATTGGAGCGTCTCTTTGTCAGGAACGGGCTATTTTGGTCGTCCCCGTATTGATAGCGCAGGATAAAGAGATTGAGAGGAAGGGAGAATCTTTTAATAGTGTAGTATCCAAATCTCTTCCCATCTTCTCGTCTTTTTTCCTTTTTTCAGAGACACTGTCCATTAGTTTTAAGTAGAGCACCTGGGTGTTTTTCATCCCTCAAGGTGTGCAGCGTGACACAATCCAGCCCTTGGCCATTGCATTAGATCACAACTGGCGTCTCCCGGCTGCCATGGTCATTCCCATTTCTCAAAGCTCTTGGAGTGTGCTGCTGCTGGGCCCTTTGAGGGCCCAATTTGTGAAGCTGTCTGTTGGCACAGATAAGATACCCTTTATGTATTATCGGGCTGATCAAGAAAAACAGGGCATGTGAGAGATGGACAGACACAAGGATGCAGTTTCATATCTGGTGCCTCCATGTAAAAAAAAATACTTTGTTCTACCCTGTCTGAATTCTATTGTAGGTTGCTACAGAAACATGCAGTTAGGGGTTGGGACATTTTCAACTATTCACTGCAGCAGACCATGAAATAGTCTGGCGTATAACCCCTTGTAATATTTTACCTTTAAGTCTGACTCGGGTTGTGCATTAACTTTGTTGAGATTTCTGTGGAAATTCAGCCACACTGGACTCACTGTAGGGAGCAAATAAGATTTCAGAAAAGATGCAGATGTGAGAAACTGTCAGTTAACACCAGAGCTACACATGACTGAGAACTACTCTGTGAGCTCTGACCATAAAGTCTTCTGAGAAGGTGAACCTTTTGTTTCATGTGTGTTTTCAAAGAAATCCTGCTCTGCTCAACACTAACCACAGTCCTGCTTGGCCCCTTTCAGACTCCCATTCGGACGACTTTGATCCAGCCTCCACTAAAAGCAAGTATGACTCCCTGGATTTTGACAGCTTGCTGAGGGAGGCTCAGCGCAGCCTGAGAAGGTAACCAGTTCAGTGGCACCTGCTGTCTGCCACAAAGAGGGACTTCTGATACCTCACTGTTGTTTCTCGCTCCTTTGACGACGAGACTACCAGAAGTTTTACACTCTGTCATAGAGTATATAAGAATAAGTCTATAGACCTATATCACTATAAATGAATATATCAAAAATAAAGTTTACATGAACATAGCTGCTGAAGAGCTGGGAAGAGACATTGCATTCTGGGAAAGCCAGTGAACCCTCAGAATCTGGTGCACAGGTTCGGTGCGCTCTACTGCTGTACAACATCAGTGAAAGAAGAAGAAGAAAAAAAAACTCATGATTTTTTTTTCTTTTTTTCTCCAAGCACTACAATGCCCACAATTCTTTGGGGGTGAAAACATGCAGCTTGTTCAGCCAGATTTGCTTTTTTCCTTTTGCTGTTGATTTTCTTTCTTCTTCCTTTGAAATCTGGTGTTTGGATCTGGTGTTACATTACAAATATAGGGAGTTGGAGGTTAAAAATTCTCAAGGTGACATTGTTGTCTACATTTTAAGGAGAAATGTAGCTGTGTATTTACAAATACTATAAAAAGGAATATTTTTATTTTATGTACATATCGAAGTTCTTTATTTGTTACAGCTATGCACTGTAAAATGCAGCCTTTTTTAAAATGAGGAGAAAATTTCTTAATTCAGAATGTCGATCTGTAGTAATTACAATACTGTAAACATATTGTACACCTACATGATGTTTAGAAGACATGATATGATTGTAAAAAAAGAAAAAAAAGATGTGTCCGATTGCTCATTTTGAGGGAGCATGTGAACAAATGTCCTTTTTTAAGTTATTTTGTTGGGGGAAAAAAACAGTCAGCCATGTATAGTTTTCTCTGTTTATAAAGATTCTCAATCAGTGTTTTTGCTTATACAACCAGTGTAAAATGCATTTTTAACGTGTTTTTCATGATTGTAAAAAAAAGTTACCCCATTTTTTATTAATTATTTCTGAAGCAATCAGTATATATATAGTATATATATAATTCAGTTTGATTTCATTGCTTTGTATGGTTCTCATTTGATTCAGTGAGAGAGGAAAAATTGCATTTGAATCTTTTCAATCAGTATAAACACATATTTATCTATTTATTTTAATATTTGAATCAAAAAAAATATTTATGGACTCCATTTTAACATGGCGTACCTCATGAAATTTATTTGCTATTTATGTTATGTCCTTCGATTTGTGTTATTTAACTTGCAATCACTGGACAATAAATGCTTTGGTGGGGATAATATTACCTTCTATGCCTTTCCGAAACAATCAAAAACATTCAGCTAATGAGTCCAGCCCCTCATCCTTTTTTAGCCTTTTATCTCCACTATCAGTCAGATCTGCAACCATTTTTTTTTCTTCATTGAACCACAGAACATGAAGCAATAAAATGATTTTGCAGGAAATTTTGTTGTACCACTGTAAAACACATGTTTTCATCACTCCACTCACGCTTGATTATGTGAATGCCAAACAAAAGTTTACAATTTCCTTTTTTTTTCCAGAATTTTTTAAAGATCTTGTATTTGATGTACAAAAATATATATACTACTAATATTATTCACAATAATTACAAGATGATTAATAATAATAATGATAATAATATAAATGAAAGGAGAAAAAAACTATATAAAAAGCAATAAATTATTTTTCAGAGTTGTATTTTAGCTCCTACTGTTGTGTGATTTTTGGACTTGACCCATTACCCAGTCGCTGGTAGTTAGAATGAATCCATTCCAGTGTCTTGGCATTTTCATTTCACATTTTGCAGTAAAAAAAAAACAAAACAAAACACTTGAATGTCTCCTTACGTCCCACTTGCTCTTCCCTTTAAAAATATAACTGAGTCTATGTGATTGTAATGCACGCATTACCTTGTGACATCTGTGCAAACGTGACCGACTCTTAAACTTCCACCCTTATGTGTGTAAAAAAAAAAAAGAAAAAAAATGTGTCGAGTTGAAAGTGTTTGTTGTGTAGTGCATGGCTATTTCCAGGATGACAGTCGGCACCACTTTGGATATCTGCCTCTCAGCTGTCTTAACTGGCAGATTTTAAATGACATTCTATAAGCCTAGAGAAGAAAAAAAAACTACTCAACAATGTATCGCATGCCGCACCACTTTCCATCACCACCAACCACCTCCTTCACCCCCTCCCCAAACCCGACTCACAGTCCAGATATCACAGCGCCGTCGACATGACATAAAAGGTAACCTTGCGGTTTCTGGTTCAATTAATATCCCGTTTCGAAGCGCGAGCCAAGTAATGAGAGAACCAAGCTTCCATCACAGGAAGGGAAAAAATCTTTTGTATAAAAAGCTTTTGCTGATCACAGGCTCCCTTTCATGGAGTCTGACTGCGGAGACAAGAAAACGGCTAATTTTTTGTGATGCAAAGAGGCAAAAATTGGTCGAGGGAAAGGATTTAGGGAGAAAAAAGAAGGAAAAAAAGCCCTTTACCTGTGTTTTAAGACATTGTTTTACTTTTTTTTTTGCTGTCTGTGTAGCGTTTGGGTAATGGTGTCGTGTCTCATTTGATAGATGTGGCTTTAATCATTGTAATAAAAAAAATGCTTTGTAAATTGCCTAGAGTAGCAATATATTATAACACCTGGTTCAAATTTCAAACTGTGGCGGACTTTTTAATAACATGACCTACTGAGGACTTTGCCACTGCTTAAACGTTTGTTGGGTAATCATGTTTCTTTTGGAAGGACAATATGTTTATCGGCAAATGTATGTGTGTTTGTGTGTGATTTTAGGCAGGTGTGTGTGTGTGTGTGTGTGTGTGTGCGCGTTTCTGGAGGTGTGTATGTGTGTGTGTGTTTTGGGAGTGGGGGGGAGGTCGCTATGGGTTGTTACCTGTTTGTGTCCTATCCACGTTGCCTTCTGCCAAGTCCTTACCAATGCCTTTGTGGTTCTACCTATTGTACGACTTTCTTGTGAATTTTATTTTTTATGTGCAATTCTCATCAGCCTCACCATGCCAATAAAGGGAAATGTGTTTCAAAAAAAAAACCAACAAAAAAATTACTTTTTCTTTTAGTGGCATCCCTATTGTCTTCCTTCCCTTGTGATGAATGTCCCCTTCATCAAGCACCGTTGTACCACTTTCACTCAGCGCCGACGAATGATTATGATTTGTGCTCTCTCTGATTACTATCAAGGAGACATCCTTGAAGTTTTTTTTTTTTTTTTTTTTTTTTACAAAATGGGAGATTTAAAAAGTTCTGAAAACAATGCATGCTGTAAAATGTGGATTCACAATAAATTTATCATCCCACTCCTCCTGTGCATATATATATCAAAGTGTTGAATGAAAGCTGACTGATGCAGGAGAAAATGACACCAGCCCGTCCTCGGCACATCTGTCTCCTCTGAAGTTTCTCGCCTAATAAAGAAACTCGGCTTAATTCAGAGCAGCTTTCCCCTCTTTGAAATTCACATCACCTGAGAGAGAACACTGTAGTCTTTGTCTGTGTCCACAACTTGACTCCACACCGTGAGTATGCAAGTTAATTAAAAAGTTAGGGGGAACAATTTCATTAACACGATGGAGAGCTATAGCGAGTTGATGGTGTGGCTTGATATTCAATAGGGCTTCATTATGACTATAACAACCCCCGGTTTTTTCACACATTCTAGCCTGGGAGCTCAGATCACACCGGGAGCTTCCACCATTTTTTTTTTACTCCTGGTGCAAAGAGAAATATGGGAAGAATGTGCATTAAAGTTTAAGGTTGGGGGTCTGATTGTGTTTTTTATTAAGGCCGCTGTTTAGCCC
The DNA here is from genome assembly GCF_022539595.1 of Amphiprion ocellaris. NCBI lineage: Eukaryota > Metazoa > Chordata > Actinopteri > Pomacentridae > Amphiprion > Amphiprion ocellaris. The sequence goes on from NC_072788.1 coordinate 9,869,544, forward strand.
CGGAGAAGAGAGCGGCTGGCTTTCATTTCGGCTTGGCTGCCGCATTACAGCGGGAGGTCTCCTTCTGCTTGCCCTTTCCACAGAATGAAACTGTCCCTGGAAATCTCTCCGCTCCCTGTCGGCCTTTTTTTTCTACCCCCCCTCCAACTCCACCTCTCTCTTTCCATCACGATAGGACGGCCTCTTCTTTTTCTTTTTTCTTTTTCTTTTTATCTGTTATGTGTCTTTTTTATTATTAACCAGGAGATAAGCAGCTATCTCTACTCCAGTTGGAAGTAAGTGGTAGCCTTGGAGATAATGGGGTTTGATGGGGCTGGGGCTCTCTGTGGGACAAACACCGAGATGTTGCCGCTGAGTTGTGCAGCTCTGTATTTTACTTGGCATCTAGTTGCGGCTGCTGTGTTGGATCCTGTTGAAAATCCCTGAAAATGGCACCTACTATACAGCCTTTGTTTCCACTGCAATGTGACAAGAATGCGTAAATGCTTTGGTGGCCGAGCATTAGAGAGCAACTTGAAAATGAAAACCTTGCGCGGTTTTGGCAGCTCTTTCATGAGGATATCCTCCTTCTTCTGTGTTTTTTCCCCCTCATGTCTCGATATCATACAAGCGAGTCAGTAAGACTGTGGGAAAAGCAGTCTTCGATAATAAGATTAGACTACCTGAGACTAGTTAATTAAAGCCTGTGAGGTGGAACATGAGCAATCCTACTGCTAATTTACTATCAAGCTCTCGCTCTCTTTTTATTTTTTTTACAATTCTCGAGCTAGCACAAGTGCAAATTTCCCTTCTGTATGAATAGACGACATTGAAGCAACAACATTTATCACAGATTCAATCACAATAATTAAAGTTAGCAGACACTGATTATCTCTGACTAAAAGGCTGGCAGAGAGAATAACAACAAGATTAAAGTGTGCCAAAGACATAGGATTAGGGAGCTATTGGCAATGACAAAATAGCATCAAAGAAGTGATGCCAGGATGCAATGCTGCGTCACCGAGTTCTTGCCTCCAGTGTCCCTTCAAGGTTTATCTTTGCTCAATCCCCCCAAACTCCTCTCCTCTTTCTATGCCTTCTCTCTCTTTGTCCCTCTTCTAACCTTTTTATTCTGGAGTGTGTGACATTAATCTGTTGCCAGGCAGAAGTCTGAGCTCCTGGAAGTGCCCGAGTGAAGCAGCGAGACTTTGACAGATCTGGAAGTTTTCGAAACGTCATGATATCATAACTGCAAAAGCTGCAGGCGAGAGGCTGTTATCCCAATCAGATGGCATGTACAAACTAGAGATGATTGGTTAAGTCACATGGCCGGTGGTGCTCTCTCGCAGCAGTCACGTGACCCATTGGCTCTAATTTGATCACCAGAAAAATCAACATTTCCTGCAGCGCTTTCTGGACCCGTCGTCTCGAGTAAAACTGCACTTTTTGTTCCTCTCATTTCTGAAAGTGGCCTTTGATGAATCGAAGCAAAAAGAACCACAAGATGTTGCATGGCTTTCAATTATTGAAATGCTTCTTTGTTAGGTGCCATTTTTTTTCCTACAAGCCTTCTATCGTATGCCACCTTATGGGAGGAGATAATGACAGCGCTATTAAAATCGCAATCTCCCTATCCGGCATTCTAGTTTCAGCAGTTTTTGCTGTTAAAGAGTAATGAGGAACAGAAGGACAGTATTTTTCTTCCCCCCAAACTATCAACTTTGGGGACTGAATGTATTCTTCGCTAGATAATTAATGGCTACAGACAAATGGTGGTTGATTGAGCGACTCATCCCTCTATTTTCAATCACCATCTGCTGTGTGTTGCTGGCAAAAAACAATGTTAATTACCTCGAGTGTGCCCAAGACGTGGCGTATTAATTAGAAAAACAAAAAAGGGAAACCTAAAAGATTCCAGAGTTTTCATCGTCTGTAATGATGTGCGAGTGTATATTTTGTTGAGGGATTAGCACATGATTCCAGAAGGTTTGGTAATTTGGCCTTTTTGATCACTTAACAACAGATCAGCGTTGCCTTGACGCACTTACCTGCAGGCCATGGCAGGCCTTTAAGAATGCTGGGGCTGGCAACTCTCTACCACACAGAAGGGACATCAGCAGAAAGACGAATCTCCGCTGTGGCCGCAGGGACAGCCAGCTGACAGGGAGCGTTAGGGCTCCGGATGCAGACGGCCGGGCTTTTTCAGTGTGCGCATCACCTGACCAAAATAGGAGGACGGAGGGAGAGGGGAGAGACGAAGCGGGACTGACTCGACGCGACAAGGCTGCGATGGCGCTCTTCAGGCCAAAGCTGTGATGGCGCCCTGCAGACGCTTCGTCCCCTCCCAGACTCCAAAGTGTGCAGGTGGCGCGAGTGGCTCCTGATAGGCCCCGGCATCACAGCGCCGTCGCTAACGAGCCGATGTAGAGAGCAGCATGTAAATGTGATGATGTGAGCAGCATATCATCGGTAATTATTTGGCAATCATGGAATAGCATCAATAACAATTAGCATAATTTCCATGACTTCGGTACTTAATGACTTCATTCAAAATACTGACAAATCAAATATGCTTATTTCCTTCATACAAATAGGTCATTTACAGTCTGTTACGACGAGATTAACGACATCAAGCAGTGCAAGTAAAAGAATAGTAGGAGGCCTGAGTTGCAAAGTGACTTTCATTCTTTATATCAGTGGCTTTAAAATGGTTTTATCCTTTAACCCTTGATAGTTCCTGGGTGTTTTGTTCTTGTTCCTGTCATGTTTGTACTCTCTCTGGGTTAATTTTTCACCACTGTATAAAGTCCTCTGTGGGAACAACACAACTACAATACACGGCTAGAAGTAATGAGAACTCAAAAATGTCTTCTATGCCGTGAGATAAAGTTAAAAAGCGATAAACCGTTAAAAAGATGAAAGTTGAATTTCTTTTATGAATTATATTACAAAAAATCGAAACACTTGGAATCAAGTGTCTACAAATGTTATCAATACTAGAAAGAAAAACTATCTCTCTGCATACTATAGATATTTCACTAGTTACATTTTACATCCGTTCCCACACCCTGTCTGCAGTTCATCCAAAAAGTTCCAAAGTTTTTGTCTTGTGACTGTTTAATGTAGCTTTCAAGTTAAGCAGCTGAGCTCTGAATTTTACTGACTGAACCATATGTCCCCCATGGAATGACGTTTGAAGTGACATTTGGGATTCCAATGTTTTTACACTTTCTTAATCTGTTAAATTGTGTCATTTTTTGAAGTTAGTATGCCTTTCAAACCTACCATCAGGTTTAGAAGGCGGTGTCTCAGTATTTGAATCCATTATTTCCTCATCTCAGACATTTTTTCGAGGTTACTTGAAATTAACTGGATTTCACGTGAACAAACAAAAGGTTCTTGATAACAGAACTTCGTATTTCTGTGAGTTTAACTTCCTTTTTTCATGTTTCCTATCTGTAAGGTAAATTCTCAACCCTTTCAATGAATTTTGCGACCATTTGTTAGGGTCCAAAGCCTCGTTTTAGAACCACTGCTTGATAAAATGTCAGGCTAGAAATGTAGTTTTTAGGCTTGTTATTTAAACTGTCCCTTACTAGTTGGATCTGGGTCTCATAATGGCTCCATTCAAGCATTCTTGACAAGATGGTTTGGAAAGAGAGAAAAGCTGAGTGCTCTCTCCCTCTCTGTGCATTCTCCACCACTGTCTCTCTCCCTCTCTTTCTTATCTGCTCATGTTTTTTTTTTTTTTCCCTGCAGAGTGGTCCAGGCGGATCGGGGAGTTGTGTCTAAATCCAGTTCCCAGCTACTTAGCCCCCACCCACCCCACTCAATCTGACACAAGGGCACATAAGAGCATCTCTCCCTCTCTCTCAGACCCCAGCTTGAACCCATGTATCACACAGCAAGGCATCGCAATACAGTAGAATGGGCACACGGACAGTTATTGTTTGTTTGCACTATTTATGTCAATGTACAGTCTGCAGCAAATGGCACCATAATGCAATCATTCATTCTTGCCATCCTGCGCTCCCGTCCATTAGGCTAATGACATTCTGTGACTGTCCCGGGTTCCCTGGCTGTTGAAATCACCAATGTGAGAAGTAGGAGACAGTGGGGACACCGCTGCTTAATTTGGAGGGTCATGATCAAATTCTTGCGTCTGCAAACATCTGCCCTGCGGTGCCCTTGAGGAGCAGACAGATCTCCCGGCGGCTAAGAATACACCTCGGCGAAACTGCACCGACATATGAACTGGAGGAAGTGGAGAGCAACAGGAGATCAATAAAGTATTACAAGACAGGGTTTGATGCTCTTTATCATTTCAAAGCGCAGATACACCTTCAGTGACATGAACACTTTCAAGAACTCGGCTTCTCCGAAAACATCTTAAAAACGATCGACCGTTTGCAGCATCTCAACAACGGCAACGAAAACAAGGCAGAGATGTGTTCTTGCTAGTTTACAGGACTTAGAGTTTACAGCCCTGCAAGTAAATGTGCGAGGCTTTACTTGCTCAATTCTAACACCAATATAATATGGCTACAATAAAATGTGGGTTGGTATAATGTTCCATTTAGTGTGTTAGCATGCTAAAATTAGCACTAAAAACAGCTGAGGCTGATGGGAATGCCATTAGTTTGGCAGATATTTGGTCATAATTCAAAAACATGACCAGATTATGTCCCTAGAGGAGGAAAAAGACATATAATAAAGGATCCATCCTCTGGGCTCCGCTAATCTATGTGCCAAATTTCATAGCAATCCGCCCAATTGTTGTTCATGTTCATGGGATGTTCAGACAACCCCAAGGGAATCAGCTAAACTGGCCATCCTCTGGGGACCATGCCTGTCTAAAATTTTATTGCATTCCAGTCCACCCTTATATATTGAACTTTACTCTAACCAAGGCTGATGGAAAGGCCAGAAATTTGGCAGATATTCGGTCATAATTCAGAAATTTGACCAGATAATGTCCCTAGAGGGAAAACAGAGATATAACAAAGTCAGCAGGATTCATCCTCTGGGCACCTTGACTTCATGTGTTAAATTCTATATCAGTGCATTGGGTAGTTGTTGAGGCATTTCGCTCACATCACGCTCATGGAGAGGCTCAGACAAATTTAGGGGAATGGTTTAAATTGTTAGTCTTTATCCTCTGGGGACCATGAATATCTATGCAAAACTTATACAGTTCAGCCAACCTTTACATAATGATCTATACTGTATCCAGTACAGCTACTGAGCACTGGATGTCGATTTTTGGCTTTTTTAAATAAATTAAAAGTAGATGAAGGACAGAAGACACTAAGTGTTTCTAAGTGGAAAACAAAATAATTCTCTTTTGATTTTGGCTTGACCGATATATAAATAGCACAAAAACAAGGCCCTGTCCTGTCAAATTAATGACTTAGTATCACCATATATCATTCTAATCCTTATCTTATGGACACCATTACAACTGAAATGCTTGTATTATCCCAAAGCTTTACAGCCACATTTTGCAATGGAACTTTTCTCTGTTTGGACTGTCAAAAATTTCAGCCCAAATCATCCTGACTAAAGTGCATTAAAATGCACAGACATTCAAGCTATAATTACCAGGCAAAAATACCCCATGCCTTAATCCACATGGTAATAACGCAATTAAAGTGGTGTTTCTCGGACTTGGTAATCTTCTGTGACAAGGCTTACAATTCAATTAACCCCGTTTTAACACTTTGTTTCAACTTCCTATGAGGCTAATTTGCTTTAAACTTACTTCAGTTGCTATAATTATGCCTTAAGAAATGTCCAATTTCTGAATTATCAGTTGTTTATGTCAGTGAAGCAGTGATTTTCAGTGGATAAGATCTGCTCTTATCCAGCGGGATGCCTTGAAGGGGAATTTCTTCTGTCTGGCTCCGAACAAAATGATAGCTCTGTCATTTATTATGAGGGTGGACAGGCTTTATTGATCACTGTGTATATGTTA